>NC_134092.1:15002176-15199173 GCF_000715075.1 Nicotiana tabacum | reverse complement strand
CTTGGCATTTTCTATGTAGTTTTATGCGTTAAAGAAATTGACCTGGGGATCATATTAAAAATCATGTTGAGGCTATGTGCCAGTACTATTGAGTCCCACAGAGGTCATATTGCTATGAATTATTTGTTTAAATTGAATTTTCATAATCAGTCATATTCATTTCATTGCATATCATATCTTAGTCTCTGTTGTTATTTATTGATACATCATATCATCATTTTCGGGCTAATTTCATGACTTGTGAGCCCATGAGAGAGAGACTGGAGAGATTGATGACTGAGGCAGGCCGAGGGCCTGACTGTCAGGATATTTTTGGGATCGGATTGCACGTCGCAGCAGGACATATTTGCTTTATATATAAATTATTATTTTTATGTGGATCGGGGCTGCCCGCCTGCATCAGGGCATTTAGGCTTTATATAGCACGTGAGCTTTCCGTGCAGCACGTGTGTTGTCCATGCGGTTTATAGCGCTTGGGCTGAAGGATCCCCTCCGGAGTCTGCACACCCCTAGTGAGCTTGGTTTATATTATTGAGGGATGGATCTTCCCTAGACATGGATCTTGTCCGAAGAATTATATTCCTTGAGATGGATCTTCTCCATGGGCTAGTTGGCTCTACTCAGTACCGAGTGACTGATGATCAGTTGATGCGTATATTCCGGGATGGATCTTCCCTGGGCCGGATTGGCCATATATAGTACCGAGTGATTGAGCTTGATGAGTGGAATGTGTGAGAAAGTGAGATTGAGTACTATGAGAGTGTGAGTATGGGAGTTCATCTCTGAGATACATTGCATTGACATGCACACACGACATACAGGCATAGAGATGTATTTTTCCTCATGTCGTACGGTATTACATCATTCATGATTTGTCACACATGTTGACAGATGGGCACACTGATGCATTTTTTACACTGGTTATCTAGAAAGAAAATGAAACATCTTATTAATTATTGAAAGGAATTTTGGAAAATTATTATTTATAAACTTATTCATATTTTTGGTAACTTCGGTAAATGATTTGGGTTTTCATTGATGTACTTGAAAGGCAGAACTATTTTCAAAAATCATGTTTGGTTGAGTATTTGATCGTTGAGTTACTTCTGGTTTTACTTGTTTTATTTTGTTATGAACTATTGTTGGTTATTGAAATTTGACCCGATCTTGGTACAAGCTCATCACTACTTTTAACCTAAGATTAGGTTTGTTACTTATTGAGTACATGGGGTTGGTTGTACTCATACTACACTTCTGCACCTTGCATGTAGATGATGTTGTTGTGTTCGTTGGGAGCTGGATCCGACGATGTACCTACATTCCGGTCATAGCTGCCTCTTGTTCGTGGTAGTCTTAGATTCATAAAACTAAGTTTATGTACTTTCAAACAGATGATGTATTCACTTCATACCAGCCTTGTATACTCTATTCTTAGAAGCTAATGATTTGAACTACCAGTTCTTGGGGAATTGTATTAGTTTTATATATTTTCTTTTAATTAATTGCCTTATTAATTTCATTGGAATTGGATAGTTGAAAATGGGCTTACCTAGCGGGTTGGGTTAGGTGCCATCACGACTAGTTGTATTTTGGGTTGTGACAAGGTGGTATCAGAGCCTTAGGTTCATAGTTTCTACAAGTCATGAGCAAGTGTCTAGTAGAGCCTTGTGGATCGGTATGATGTCGTCCATACCTATCTTTGAGAGGCTACAGGGCATTTAGGATATATACTTCCCATTTTTTTTCCTTATCGTGCGAAATTGATTCAGCTTGAGAGATAAGTCTTTGAATTTCTTCCACGCATTCATATGCGCACAAGAGCGCTCGGTATCAGTTGTGCATCACAGGCTTGTGATTCTATGAACGAGGTTCGAGATGTGTATCCTGTGTTTTAGTGATGGGCCAGTCTGGAGGACTTGAGGCCATGGTTATACCACAGCTTAAGCTAGATAGCTTCAGTTGTAACTTGTACATTTGGACTCATATGTCCGGTAATGTCCCTACGAGTTGAATTTGTGGCTCGATTAGCAGTGAAATGGCTTTGTAATGAGTATCATGTAACTGCGGGATGTGTTAAGATGATTTGAATCTGACGAGAAGTGTTTCCTTGAAATGTAAAGTAAAGGCCATTGGGTGCTTGATTTTCATTTAGGTGTAATGTACAGTCTCGAGTATTACTGTTTTGAAGGATCTTTCACGTTCTTAAATTTTGGGACAAATTAAATTCTCATGTCTGGTTAGTGAGTTTGGACTTAGATAGACTAAGTGATTGCATAGTAATTCTGACTGCGAAAGGATATAACAAGATACCAATTTGAGGCTAAGCAGGTGGGTTATCCCCTGCGGAGTAATCTATATAGGTGTGTTCCTTATAATATGAGTGGAGAGTTTCTTTTTTGCTAGTAGGGCATATGTGTTGAGATTTGAATTTGAATCTGGTTGAGAAAGTTGACTTGAGTGTTAAGAGAATGAATGCTAGCTTAGCGGACAATTGAGGTGTTTTTATGGTTGGCGTTGTATGAGCTTGAGAAGAATTTTTGTTGTACTGACTGCGATAACATGACAATAATAGAGTATGGATATTGTGAGTTATCGAGTATTTTAATCTATGGCTTTGACCCAAGTGGGAGAGCCTGCTATTGACAATTCAATTCATGGTTATATGTTAAATTTTAGTTTTGGTCTGAGGCATACTTGTGGATTAGTTATGACTTGCAGAGGTTGAGATCGAGTACTGAAATTCGTAAATACGTGTTATATTGAGATTTATGAGTATATGAATGTCATGGGATGCGTGAGTTATTATTAGTAAATTATGCAGTGTGCACAGAGTATGAATTTGATTGGTGGTGTTAAGGCAGGATTACCTCTTTAAGTATTGTTGTGGTAATGGGGCACGTGTCTTTCAGCCCATTTGGGAAGTGCAATTTAGATTTGAGAAAAGTGGGTGACTCTCGAGAAGGTGCTAATGGATTAAAAAAATGTATATGTGGCAATTGAAATATTTTTGGATTTGTATATCGCTAGAATCAGTTATTTACATTGGATGGTGTCGAGACTTGCGGTAATTCTGAATGACTATGGATTCTACATTTTAGTATAAGAAAGGGAAGAGGAACATTTTTAAATTTCACATAAGGTCTTTTAGAGTGAATGTCTCGGTTGTGGTGCTTTGGGGTACTTAAGAGGGAATTCAGCGGCTTATGGGCCTTAGGGCGTTGTGGTTCTATGCTAGGGTGTGGTTAAAGATCGTGGTGTTTTAACAAGCAGAAGTATCAATTTGAAGACAAATTCAGAAGAAACTCAGAGAAAATAAGACAACTAGGTAGTAGGTTGGATCAGTATGGTAATGGATATGAACGGTTCTTTGGGTGCTTATGATGTGGAGGTTTTTTATATGTGCCTTGTGGCAATACACTTGGGTTTGGTGACCTGCGTGGCTTGGTGGAGTTAGGGAGATTCAGTTCTGATGGCATGATAGATGCAGTGTGTTGTGTGGGATTATGGTTTGCGTGTGCAAGGTCACGTTTTAGTTTTGAAAGGGAGGTCATAAAATTCTTAGAGAAAATGGACGGTTTTCGATGTTTAGATGAATGCTATAACTATTTGGTATTACGTGAGTAGAGTGTACATTTTAGAAGGCGCACTATGTTTGGAATTATGGATATTTCATAGGTATTGCGGCATTTTTCTGGTTGATCGACTGCTGATTTTAAGACATTGCTACATGGCACGAAAGAATGGTAGAAATATTCCTCATGGGATGATCGTGTATGAGAGATGTGTTAGATATTCAGGCGGTGAAGATGGAATCAGAAATAGTGATTCATGTGTTCTATGGGTTTGGAGATTGTGAGTTTTCAGGAGCAGATTGTTTTATGGTTGCGGACTGTGAAATGGTGGCCGAAGCTAGCCAGATGATAGTATGTAATATGACTCAGTCATTGTGGGTTTTCAGAGGGTTATTTATCTATTTGTGGGTAACCAGAGTTGATTTGGGGGTCTATTGGTAGGCCCAATTAGGATGTGTATTCTACAACGAGTCAGATTGGTTGGCTCCATACTGCTATTGTTGAGGGATGTTCCATTAGGTTGATGTTGAGCTTATTCGTGTTCTGAAATGATCGGTGAGTTACTATCCTATGCTACGAGGAGTTGTGATTCATTGGTTATATGCACACATGGTGCGGTTTTATTGGGGGCCTCATGGCGGAATTCGAGCGAGATGAGTATTTGGGTATCGCATGATCGATTGCGTATTGGTTATGTTCTTTCAGGTTTTGTGTGGCATTGTGTCATTTGCTTCTCTGTGGTTATTGATTTTTAGTAGGGTGGCTCGAGGTGTGTAATATGGACCAGCATTTGGATGGGGTCAAGCATGGCAGCGAAGTTATGTTAAGGTATGAACCTTGTGTTAGAATCGTGTGATGGTTCTACGGTGTGTAATGGATTTTCAACATTTCGTTGTGGCGATACTTGTTAATCTGATGGGTAGTTCTCTCATTTGAGTCATTTTCCATGACTGAGTGCATTTGAATAGTTGCGTATTGGCGCACGGATGGCACGGTTTGGGGCTCTGAGTTATATTGGTATGGCATGTCTGTGGGATAATTGTGTTTACTAATATAAGGTCATTGGACCTAGAATGGGTACTATCAGGTTTGATTACGGAATATTTGGGAGGATGATATTGAAATTCAGCTTAGAAAGTGATTATGGTTCTGGTTGGGGCGAGGGAGCTCCATGACTTGTTGATCCAATAAGGGGTCACAATATTCTGCGTGTTTCATTCATTATCAACAGCGTACGAAGGTTTTGGGATGAGGTTTGGTTCGATATGGGGTTTAATACTAGTACTTGGTTAGTTTTGGAGTAGTTACTATGATCAGGAATGGTGCTACGAGTATGCGAGTTGTGTAATATGTTAGGTGATTATATCCGTGGTTATAGTTATGGCTCTATGCAGCTTGTTCAGACTTATTCGGTGTTTAGATGTGAGATTCGGGTCTTGAAAAGAAATTCTGAAGGTTGGAAATTGAATTCCAAGGTTTATAGGTTAAGGTTAAATTAATGACTTTCACTTATGTTGTGTTGTGAGGCCTATATAGAATAGGGTGACGTGGAATCACCACCCCCAGGTACGTGCGTGGTAAGATGGAATAGTGATTTGGTGGCTTGGAGACAACTCTTGGTGCGTTTGAGGACGAACGTATGTTTAAGTGGGGGAGAATGTAATGACCCGACTGGTTGTTTTAAGTATTAAAACCCCGTTCACCCATTTATTGATAAATTTATGCTTTACAGTTGTGGTATGACTTGCCGGGGTAATTGGTTCGGGTCTAGAAGGATTTCAGAGTGAAATGAGACACTTAGTCTCATAATTGAAAACTTAACTTGGAAAAGTTGACCAGATGTTGACTTATATGTAAATGACCTCGGATTAGACTTAGGAGCGTGTTCGAAAAATTATTCGGAGGTCCGTAGTGGAATAAGGGTTGAAATGGCGAAAAATTGAATTTTTGGAAAGTTTGATCGAGGGTTGACTATTTGATATTGTGGTCGGAATCCGATTCTGGAAATTGGAATAGGTATGTTATATCATTATGACTTGTGTGCAAAATTTGTGGTAAATCGGACTTGATTTGATAGGTTTCGACATTGTACGTAGAATTTTGAAATTTCAAAGTTAATAAGACTTGAATTGGACTATGTGACGTTGTTTGATATAATTTGAGATCTAAAGTAGGTCCGTGTTATGTTATGGGACTTATCAGTATATTTCGATGGGGTCCCGAGGGGCTCGGGTGCGTTTCGGACGAGGTTCAGAGCATTTTGGAAGTTTTGGCTAAAGCTGAAATTTTTCTGTTTCTGGTGTGACCGCACCTGCGGAGTGTTGGGTGCAGGTGCGGAGCTGCAAAAGGGGCAGTGCCATTGCAGAAGCGTGAAGGGAGCTGGGCATGAGGACCGCAGATGCGACTGCTTGGACGTACCTGGTCAACCACATATGCGGTTCACGTGCGCAGAAGCGGGCATAGTAGATGCGATCATGGCCATCGGAGAAGCGGCCTGGCTAGCAAATGCGCGCATTTTTTCACAGAAGCGAGGGTTGTAGGTGCGACCTCTTGTCTGCATATGCGTATGTCACTGGGACAAAAGCTTAAATTCAGGGTTTCGTGATGTTTCACCCATTTTCGGATTTTGGAGCTCGGTTTGGGCGACTTTGGAGAGGAATATTTCCCCGCAACTTAGGGAAGTGTTCTTTACTCCCTTGTGATTATATTCCATGAATCTATATTCATTTTTAGCAATTGGTTGATGAATTTAAAGAGGAAATTGGGGTTGTTGGCCTAAAGTTCATAATATGATTTTTGAGTTTTGAACATCGATTTGGAATCAGAATTGGGTGAAATTAGTATAGTTGAACTTGTAATTGGATGGGTTGTCGGATATTGTGAGTTTCATCGGATTCTGAGACTTGGGCTCCACAGGCGATTTTTGGAGTTTAATTTTTATTTTGTGGGAAAATAGTAGTATTTTGATATGGAATTAATTCCTATACGCCCACAATGGGATTTCTGGAGCATTGTTTAGCTTGCTCGACATTGGATTCGTCTTGTTCGAGGTAAGTAACTCTTCAAATCTTGGAGATAAGGGTATGGACCCTGAATATATGTATTATGTGAATTGTTGGGAGGTGACGCATATGCTAGGTGATGGGCATGTGGGCGTGCACCATAGATATTGTGACCTAATTGGTTCCGTAGAATTTTGTAGTCATAATCTTAGTATTTTCTATGTAGTTTTATGCGTTAAAGAAATTGACCTGAGGATCATATTAACAATCATGTTGAGGCTATGTGCCAGTATTATTGAGTCGCACAGATGTCATATTGCTGTGAATTATTTGCTTAAATTGAATTTTCATACTTAGTCATATTCATTTCATTGCATATCATATCTTAGTCTCTGTTGTTATTTATTGATATATCATATCATCATTTTTGGGATAATTTCATTACATTGTGAGCCTATGTGAGAGAGACTGGAGGGATTGATGACTGAGGGAGGTCGAGGGCCTGACTGTCAGGATATTTTTGGGATCGGACTGCACGTCGCAGCAGGCTATATTTGCTTTATATATAAATTATTATTATTATGTGGATCGGGGCTGCCCGCCTGTAGCAGGCCTTTTAGGATTTATATAGCACGTGAATTTTCCGTGCAGCACGTGTGTTGTCTGTGCGTTTTTATAGCGCTTGGGTTGAATGAGCCCTCCGGAATCTGTTCACCCCTAGTGAGCGTGGTTGATAGTATTGAGGGATGGATCTTCTCTGGACAAGGATCTTGTCCGAAGTATTATATACCTGGACATGGATCTTCTCCACGGGTTGGTTGGCCCTACTCTGTATTGAGTGACTGATGATCAGTTTATTCGTATATTCTGGGATGGATCTTCCCTGGGCCGGATTGGCCATATACAGTACCGAGTGATTGAGCATGATGAGTGGAATGTGTGGGAAAGTGAGATTGAGTACTCTGAGAGTGTAAGTATGTGAGTTCATATCTGAGATACATTGCATTGAAATGCACACATGGCATACATGCATAAAGATGTATTTTTCCTCATGCCATACGGTATTACATCATTCATGATTTCTCACACATTTTGACAGATGGGAATAGTGATGCATTTGGTTTACACTAGTTATCTAGAAAAAAAATGAAACATCTTATTTATTATTGAAAGGATTTTTGGAAAATTATTGTTTACAAACTTAGACAAGAGTGGGTTGCTCTAGTGGTGAGCACCCTCCACTTCCAACTAAGAGGTTGTGAGTTCGAGTCACCCCAAGATCAAGGTGGAGAGTTCTTGGAGGGAGGGAGTCGAGGGTTTATCGGAAACAGCCTCTCTACCCTAGGCTAGGGGTAAAGTCTGCATACAAACTACCCTCCCCAGACCCCACTAGTGGGATTATACTGTGTGGTTATTGTTGTTGTATTGTTTACAAACTTATTCATATTTTTGGTAACTTCGGTAAACGATTTGAGTTCTCATTGATGTACTTGAAAGGCAAAACTATTTTCAGAAATCATGTTTGGTTGAGCATTTGATTGTTGAGTTATTTCTGGTATTACTTATTTTATTTTGTTATGAACTATTGTTGGTTATTGAAATTTGACCCTACCTTGGTACAAGCTCGTCACTACTTTCAACCTAAGGTTAGGTTTGTTATTTATTGAGTATATGGGGTCGGTTGTACTCATACTGCACTTTTGCACCTTGCGTGCAGATGTTGGCTGTTGATGTTGTTGTGTTCGTTGGGAGCTGGATCCGAAGATGTACCTGCGTTTCGGGCGTAGCTGCCTCTTGTTCATGGTACCCTTATATTCATAAAACTCTATTTATGTACTTTTCAAACAAATAATGTATTTACTTTTTACCAGTCTTGTATACTCTATTCTTAGAAGTTCATGATTTGTACTACTTGTTCTTGGGGAATTGTATTAGTTTTCTATATTCTCTTTTAATTAACTTCCTTATTAATTTCATTGGAATTGGATAGTTGATAATTGTCTTACCTAGTGGGTTGGGATAGGTACCATCACGACTAGTTGGATTTTGGGTCGTGACATATGAGGAATATGACATCTCAGTAGAAATACCTCATGTAAATACTGGTCACAATTTATTCGGTCACTCGGTACTGTTTATGGACAATCCAACCTAGGGATATTCAATCCCGTATATATATATATATACACATCGACTGACAGTCAGTCACTCAGTACCATATAAAGCCAATCCATCCCTAGGGTAATTTATCCCAATGTAAATTATACGCACAAGATCAATGTCCAGGGAAAATTCATCATAATATATAAATAAGTGAAGCAAGTCCATGCCCTAGGTAGTCCATCCCGAATATATATAATCATCTACGCTCACTGGCGGTGTGTACAAACTCCGGAGGGGCTCCTTCAGCCCAAATGCTATGTAAAGCCGTTATGGCCTACTGCGGCGTGCAGTCCGATCCCGTAATAATAATAAAGCATATAAAGCTTGTTGTAGGCGGGCAGCCCCGATCCATATAGTAATAAAGCCTATAAGACCTGCTGTGGCGTGCAGACCGATCCTATAATAATAATAATAATAATAATAATAATAATAATAATAATAATAATAATAATAATAATAATAATAATAATAATAATAATAATAATAATAATAATAATAATAATAATAATAATAATAATAATAATAATAATAATAATAATAATAATAATAATAATAATAATAATAATAATAATAATAATAATAATAATAATAATAATAATAATAATAATATGCTGCAGGCGGGCAACCCCGATTCAATATTATATCCTCACAATGGATGAGCATGACTGAGTATGAAATGTACATTTTAAAAACAATTAATTCAACATCAACACGACCCAATGGATCCCAAAAATTATCACGTAGCCTAAACATGATCTTTAATAACAGCCTCAACTCAATTTCTCAAACATGTTGGAAATGTTAAGATAATAACACGATTCTTTAATTTTTACAACTTCACATAATTTATTCAAGACACAATTTCAATGGTGCACGTCGACACGCTCATCAACTATCGTGTGCGTCACCTCCAAACAATTTATATAACACCAATTCGGGGATTCATTCCCTCAGAACCAAGTATAGAAGTGTTACTTACCTCAATCCAAGAAAAACTCTACTCCAAAATGCCTTTGTCTCTCAAATCGGTCTCCAAACATCCTGAATCTAGCCACAAGCAGTACAATACAATCAATATAAGCTAAAGGAATCAATTCCATAAGAAATTACGAAATTATAGCTAAACATCCGAAATCAGCTCTAACCTGACTCCCGGATCCACGTCTCGAAATCTGACAAAAGTCACCAAACACGAAAGCCCATTCACTCACGATTCTAACCATACCAAATTTACTCAAATCTGATAACAAAATCCCATTCAAAACGTCAAAATTCTAGCCCAAGAACGCTTCTTCATTTTCCCCAATTTCAATCTCAAAATACAAATTAAATGATGAAAACAATGATATATTCGTGTATATTGACCAAATCCAAGTTAGACGCATTTACCCCGATGTTTTTCCTTGAAACATCTTTCAGAAGCGCCTTTCCCCAAGCTCCAATTTGTGAGAAATGGGATGAAACCCTAGTTTTATAACTTTAAGTTTTTGTCCAGGTGCTTCCCTCGATTTCCTGCCCTCGATTTTCATGACCTCGCTTTTTGACAGATGAAGGAAAACTGGATTAGCCAAAAACCAGCAAACTCAACTTCAACAGTCTCCTAACTTCAATTATTGATCCTTTAACCATCCGAAACTCGCCAGAGGCCCTACGGACCTCAACCAAATACACTAACAAGTCCTAAAATATCATACAAACTTAGTCAAAACCGCAAATCACATCAAACAATGCTAGAACCATGAATCATACCCCAATTCAAGCCTAATGATTTTTGAAACTTCCAATTTCTACAAACGACACCGGAACCTATCAAATCAAGTCCGATTGACCTCAAATTTTGCACACAAGTCATAAATGAAATAACTGATCTTTGAAAATTTTCAGAACTAGATTCCAACCCCGATATCAAAAAGTCAACTAACCGGTCAATCTTCCCAAAATTTCAACTTTCTCCATTTCAAGCCAAATTCCACTATGGACTTCAAAAAAGAAAAAACATTTCCAGACACGCTCCTAAGTCCAAAATTACCCTACGGAGCTATTGGAATCATCAAAACTCCATTCCGGGGTCGTTTACACATAAGTCGACATCCGGTCACTATTTTAACTTAAGCTTTAAACCTTGGAACTAAGTGTTCAAAGTCATTCCACAACCTCACCGGACCCGAACCAATTACCCCAGCTAGTCACACAACAACTGTAATGCACAAATTGAGCAGTAAATGCGGTAATGGACCTACAACTCTTAAAACGACCGACCAGGTCATTACATTCTTCACCACTTAAACATACGTTCATCCTCGAACGGGTTTAGAATCATACATGGAGCCTCAAATAGGTGTGGATATTTTCTCTGCATCTCCCGCTCAGTCTCCCAAGTAGATTCTCCGATTGGCTGGCCTCTTCACTATACTTTCACTAAAACTATGTTCTTTGATCTCAACTTTCGAACCTGCTAGTCTAAAATAGTCATTGGTTCCACATCATAAGTCAAATTACCATCTAAATGCACTGTGCTGAAATCCAAAACATGCGACGGATCCCCGGCATACTTACGGAGCATATATACATGAAACACTGGATGAACACTCAATAGACTAGGAGGCAAACCAAGTTCATAAGCTACCTCTCCAATCGTCTTAAGTATATCAAAAGGTCCAATATACCTAGGACTCAACTTGTTCTTCTTTCCAAATCTCATTACACCCTTCATAGGAGAAACTCGGAGTAGTACCTTATCTCCTACCATGTAAGCAATATCGCGAACCTTCCGGTCGGCATAACTCTTTTCTCTAGACTGTGTCGTGCGAATTCGTTCCTGAATCAATTTAACCTTTTCCAAAGCATCCTGAACTAAATCAGTACCCAATAGCCTAGCCTCACCAGGCTCAAACCAACCCACCGGAGACCGACACCATCTCCCATATAATGCCTCATACGGAGCCATCTGAATACTCGGTTGGTAGATGTTATTGTAAGCAAACTCTGCAAGTGGCAGAAACGGATCCCAAGAACCCCCAAAATCAATGACACAAGCGCGTAGAATATCCTCCAAGATCTGGATAGTTCGCTCGGATTGTCCGTCCGTATGAGGGTTAAATGTTATACTCAACTGAACCTGTGTGCCCAATTCTCGCTGCACTGCTCTCCAAAACTATGATGTAAATGGCATGCCCCGGTCAAAGATGATAGATACCGCTACACCATGAAGCCTAACAATCTCGCAAATGTAAACCTGAGCCACCTGCTCCGAAGAGTAAGTAGCAACTACAAGAATGAAATGAGCTGACTTGGTCAATCTATCTATAATCACCCAAACTGCATCGAACTTCCTCTGAGTCCGTGGAAGCCCAACAATGAAATCCATAGTGATCCACTCCCATTTCCTTTCTGGAATCTCTAACCTTTGAAGAGATCCACCCGGTCGTTGATGCTCATATTTCACCTATTGACAATTTAGGCACCGGGAGACATACTCCACTATGTCTTTCCTCATCCGCCTCCACCAATAGTACTGTCTCAAATCCTGATACATCTTTGCAGCACCCGGCTGAATGGAGTACCATAAACTGTGAGCCTCCTGGAGGATCAACTCACGCAAACCATCTACATTAGGCACACATATCCTGCCTTGCATTCATAATACATCGTCACCTCCAATAGTGACTTCCTTGGCATCACATGCTGAACTATTTCCTTAAGGACAAGCAGATGGGGGTCATCATACTGGCGCTTTCCGATACAATCATAAAGAGAAGACTGAGAAACCACACAAGCCAAAACTCGGCTCGGCTCGAAAATATCAAATCTGACAAACTAGTTGGCCAAGGCCTGAACATCCAAAGGCTAAAGGCCTCTCTATAATCGGTAGATATGGTAAGATGCCCAAACTTTTCGCCTTACGACTCAAGGCATCAACCACTACATTGGCCTTTCCGGTGTGATAGAGAATTGTGATATCATAATCCGTAAGCATCTCCAACCATCTTCGCTGCCGTAAATTATGATCCTGCTGTTTTAACAAATGTTGTAGACTCCGGTGATTGGTATAACCTCACAATGGACACCGTACAAATAATTCCGCTAATTCTTCAAGGCATGAACAATAGCTGCTAACTCAAGGTCGTGGACTGGATAATTCTTCTCATGTACCTTTAACTGTATGGATGCATAGGTAATCACCCTACCGTCTTGCATCAATACTGCGCTGAGACCAATACGCGATGCATCACAATACACAGCATAAGACCATGACCCTGCAGGCAACACCAATATTGGGGTTGTAGTCAAAGCTGTCTTGAGCTTTTGAAATCTCTCCTCACATTCCTCAGTCCACCTGAATGGAGCACTTTTCTGGGTTAATTTGGTTATAGGTGCATCAATAGAAGAGAAACCCTTTACAAATCGGCGATAATACCCCGCCAAGCCAAGAAAACTCCGGATCTCAATAGCTGATGGCGGTCTGGGCTAACTCTACACTACTTCAATTTTCTTCGGATCTACCTTGATTCCTTCGCACGAAACTATATGACCCAAGAATCCCACTAAATCAAGCTAGAATTCACACTTTGAAAATTTCGAATATAACTTCTTTTCTTTCAAAGTCTGAAGCATAGTCCTGAGGTGCTGTTCATTATCCTCCTAACTACAGGAGTACACCAGAATGTCGTCAATAAACATAATGACGAATGAGTCAGGATAGGGCAAAAATACACTGTTCATCAAATGCATATATGTTGTTGGGGCGTTGGTCAGCCTAAATGACATTACAAGGAACTCATAATTACCATACCGAGTTTTGAAAGAAGTCTTCGGGATATCTGGTTCCCGAATCTTCAGCCGGTGATAGCCTGAACGCAAGTCAATCTTAGAGAACACCCTCGCACACTGAAGTTGATCAAATAGGTCGTCAATACGTGGCAATGGATACCTGTTCTTCATTGTAACCTTGTTCAACTGGCGGTAATCAATACACATCCGCATAGTACCATCTTTCTTTTTCACAAATAGAACTGGTGCACCCTAAGGTGACACACTAGACCTAATAAAGCCCTTATCAAGGAGTTCCTGAAATTGCTCTTTCAATTCTTTCAATTCAGCTGGTGCCATACGATACGGATGAATAGAAATGGGCCGAGTTCCCGACACCAAGTCAATACCGAAATCAATATCCCTGTCAGGTGGCATACCCAGTAGGTCTGCAGGAAATACATCCCAAAAGTCTCGCACTACCGGCACTGAATCGATAGTATGAGTATTTGTATCAATATCTCTTACAAAGGCCAAATACGACAAACACCCCTTCCCAACCATACGTTGGGCCTTCAAATAAGAAATTACCCTACTAGGAACATAATCTAGAGAACCTCTCCATTCAACCTTTGGCAACCCCGTCATCGCCAATGTCATGAGTTTTGCATGACAGTCCAGAATTACATGACATGGAGATAACCAATCCATGCCCAGAATTACATCGAAATCAACCATACTGAGCAATAAAAGATCAACTTTAGTCTCCAGTCCCCCAATATTTACCACACAAGACTGATATACACGGTCTACAATAATAGTATCGCTCACCGAAGTAGATACACGAATAGGGGAAACTAAGGACTCACGGGGCATATCCAGATAATGAACAAAATTTGATAAAACATACGAGTATGTGGAACCAAGGTTAATTAATATAGAAGCTTCCCTATGGCACACTAAGACAATACCTGTGATCATTGTATCTGAAGCAATAGCATCATGCCTGGCAGGAAAATCTTAGAATCGGGCCTGACCTCCACTTGATCGGCCTCCCCCTCTTAGGCGACCCCTAACTGACTGAGCCCTACCCGAGCTAGCTGGACGGGTGGTGGAGCAACTGGTGAATAAGTAGTAGCCTAACTCCTCCACTGAGTTGGATCTCGAGTAAGGCAGGGACAAAATTTCCTCACATGACCCATCTCTCCACACTCATAGCACTCCCTCTCAAAGAATAGTGGTGAGTTCTGTGGCGGACCTCGAGAACCGGAATAACTACCAGAAGAACTTGGTACAGATGATCCCTGAACTGATGGTGCACGGGTGTACTCTGGGTTGGAAGTGCACTAAGAGATGACTGACTCTGATGAGAACTGTATGAACCATGACTGGATGATGCACCACAGTGAAATGGATGACCTGTCTGAGCATGTATGTAAGGACGACCCCTGCTGTGGTAGGACTGTCCTCCATAACGTACCCCACTAGAACCGCCCAAACCTAGAGGCCTTTTGGCCTCCCTCTCACCACGCTCCTGGCTATGGACCACATCGTCAAACGTGTCACCAAATACCTTTTCCCTAGTCATAAGTAACTATAGCTGATATGTGAAGCCATCAATGAACCGCCTAATCCTCTCCCTATCATTGGAAACCAACAAAACTGCATGATGAGCCAACTCAGAAAATCCTATCTCGTACTGCGTCATCGACATGCCATCATGACATAACTGCTCAAACTGTCTGCACAGCTCCTCTCTGTGAGACTGCAGCATGAACTTCTACAAAAAGAGAACGGAGAACTCCTGCCATGTAAGTGGTACTGCACCAACTGGCCTGCGCCTCTCATAAGACTCCCACCATCTGAAGGCAGCCCCAGAAAAATGAAAAGTAGTGAACGAGACCCCACTGGTCTCCAGAATACCCGTTGTCCGAAGCATCCGCTGGCACTTATCCAGAAAACCCTAAGCATCCTCTGACTCAGCACCACTAAATGATGGAGGTTGAAGCCTCCCAAATCTCTGAAGTCTCCTCTACTCATCATCTGCCATAATAGGGACTACCAGGGCCTGAGCAGCTGCAACTTGCTGGACTGGTGGAGCCCCCGGTATCTGAAGTCCCTGTACTACCTGATCTGGAGTACGGGCAACAGGGATATGATTGCTTCCCCCGGCATGAGAAGTGGCAGGTGCGGCCTGAGCAGAAACCACCTGAGCAAGGCCAGTGCAAAGTGTCAATATCTGGGCCAAAGTCTCCTGAAGGCTTGGCATCTCAATAGGCACAACTGGTGCCTGAGCTGTTCTTGTCGGCTTAGATATATTTGGAATCTGCTCCTCAGCTGGAGCAACTAGTGGTGCTACAGGTGCGGGTGCAACTGTGGTACGAGCTACACCTTGACCTCTACCTCGGCCCTGGCCTCTATCACGGGCCCGGTCTCTCGCGGCCCTAACTGGTGGCACTTGTGGCTAACCGTCTGATCCGATAGTACGTGTTCTCACCATCTGTGAGAGAATAGAATAATAGAAATTTAGTTTCTTGAATCAAAACATTTGCACGACAGAGTACAAGAAATTGAAATTTTCCTAAGGGTTCGGCAACCTCTCGAAGATAAGTACAGACGTCCCCGTACCTATCCGCAAGACTCCACTAAACCTGCTCATGACTCGTGAGAAACCTAGGCTCTGATACCAACTTGTCACGACCCAAAATCTCACCTATCGTGATGGTGCCTATCTCACTACTAGGAAAGCCAATAATCTCAATAAACCACCATATCTTTTAGGTTTGAAAACAACTATTTAAATCCAACGGAAGAATTCTCACAATACAGATAAAATCACTTCCCAAAACCCGGTGTCACTGAGTACATGATCATCTAAATGAATACAAATCTGACTGATAAAAATCATTTTCTGAAAAATATAGAACAGAACAATAACTAAACATGAAGAGAGTTAAAGTTTGCAAACGCCAAACAACTACCTTGATGGTCTCCAACAGAAATAGCTCTGAACTCTAACAGTCGTTGTATCCGGATGCACCTGGATCTACACACGAGGTGCAGAGTGTAGTATGAGTACAACCAACTCAATAAGTAACAAGACTAACCTCCAGGCTGAAAGTAGTGACGAGCTCCGGAGGTACAATCCAATATAAATAATGGTACAAAAATGTAGGCATGCTTTCAAGTTCAACAGTTAAACTCAGTACAAGTGAAATAGATCAATACCGCATTATATGATGAATATGACACAATAGTAGAAAGACCTCATGTAAATACTTATCACAATTTATTCGGTCACTCGGTACTGTTTATGGCCAATCCAGCCTAGGGATGTTCCATCACGTATATATATACACATAGACTGACAGTCAGTCACTCAGTAGCATATAAGGCCAATCCAGCCCTGGGGTAATTTATCCCCAATATAAATGATATGGACAAGATCCATGTGCAGGGAAAATTCATCACAATATATAAATAATTAAAGCAAGTCCATGCCCTAGGAAGTTCATCCCAAATATATATAATCATCTACGCTCACTGGGGGTGTTGTACAGACTCCGGAGAGGCTCCTTCAGCCCAAGCGCTATATAAAGCCGGTATGGCCTACTGCGGCGTGCAGTCCGATCCCATAATAATAATAAAGCCTATAAGGCCTACAGCAGGCGGGCAGTCCCGTTCCATATAATAATAAAGCCTATAAGGCCTGTTGCGGCGTGCAGCCCGATCCTATAATAATAATAATAATAATAATAATAATAATAATAATAATAATAATAATAATAATAATAATAATAATAATAATAATAATATATAAAGCCAATATGTCCTGCTGTAGGCGGGCAGCCCCGATTCAATATAATATCCTCACAATGGATTAGCATGACTGAGTATGAAATGTACATTTTAAAAACAATTAATTCAACATAAACACGACCTAATGGGTCCCAAAATATCGGCACATAGCCCAAACATGATATTTAATAAGAGCCTCAGCTCAATTTCTCTAACACGTGGGAAATGTTCAGATAATAACATGATTCTTTAAGTTTTACAACTTCAAAGAATTTATTCAAGTCACAATTTCAATGGTGCACGTCCACACACTCGTCAACTATCGTGTGCGTCACCTCCAAACAATTTATATAACACCAATTCAGGGATTAATAAACTCAGAACCAAGTTTAGAAGTGTTACTTACCTCATTTCGACTAAAACTCTACTCCAAAATGCCTTTGCCTCTCAAATCGGTCTCCAAACGTCCTGAATCTAGCAACAAGCAGTAAAATGCAATTAATATAGGCTAAAGGAATAAATTCCACAAGCAAATACGAACTTATAGCCTAAAATCCAAAATCGGCTCAAACCCGACACCCGGACCACGTCTCGAAATCTGACAAAATTCACAAAACCCGAAAGCCAATTCACTCACGAGTCTAACCATACCAAATTTACTCAAATCCGATAACAAAATCCCATTCAAAACCTCAAAATTCTAGCCCAAGAACTCTTCCTCATTTTCCCCAATTTCCATCTCAAAACACTAATTAAATGATGAAAACAATGATATATTCGTATATATTGACCAAATCCGAGTTAGAATCATTTACCCCGATGATTTTCCTTGAAATATCTCTCAAAAACTGCCTATCCCCAAACTCAAAACTTTCATAAATGGAGAAATGGGACGAAACCCCTGTTTTATAACTTAAAGTTTCTGTCCAGGTGCTGCCCTCGATTTTCATGACCTCGATTTTCCTGACCTCGATTTCCTGACCTCGATTTTCCTGACCTCGATTTTCCTGACCTCGATTTCCTGACCTCGATTTTCCTGACCTCGTCTGACCTCGATTTCCTGACCTCGATTTTCATGACCTCGATTTTCCTGACCTCGATTCCCTGACCTCGATTTTCCTGACCTCGATTTTCCTGACCTCGATTTTCTGACCTCGATTTTCATGACCTCGATTTCCTACCCTCGATTTTCATGACATTGATTTTCATGACCTCGATTTGAGACAGATGAAGGAAAACCAGATCAGCCAAAAAACAGCAAACTCAACTTCAGCAGTCTTCCAACTTCAATTCTTGATCCGTTAACCATTGGAAACTCGCTAGATGCCCTATTGACCTCAACCAAAAACTCTAACAATTCCTAAGACATCATAAGAACTTAGTGGAAACCTCAAATCACATCAAACAATGCTAGAACCATGAATCATACCCCAATTCAAGCCTAATGGACTTTAAAACTTTTAATTTCTATAAACGATGCCGGAACCTATCAAATCAAGTCCGATTGACCTCAAATTTTGCACACAAGTCATAAATGACATAACGGATCTATGAAAATTTTCAGAAATGGATTCCAACCCCGATATCAAAAAGTCAACTCCCCGGTCAAACTTTTCAAAAATTCAACTTTCGCCATTTCAAGCCAAATTCTACTATGGACTTTTAAAAAATATCTGGACACACTCCTAAGTCCGAATTCACCCTACGGAGCTATTGGAATCAACAAAACTCCATTTCGGGGTCGTTTACACATAAGACGACAACCGGTCACTATTTTAACTTAAGCTTTAAACACTGAAATTAAGTGTTTCAATTCATTCCAAAACCTCATCGTACCCGAACCAATTACCCCGGCAAGTCACACAACTAATGTAAAGCACAAATTGAGTAGTAAATGGGGGAATGGGGCTACAACTCTCAAAACAACTGGATGGATTGTTACAAAACCGAGGTCTAAAACTTTAAAAATGAACAAAAATGTCGAACTCCACAAAAGTTTCAAGCCAAAAATTATGGTACCAACCTTCACTCAATTGATAATAACTTTCCGTAAAAGTGTCCAATAGATGAATAGTTTATCTTTCTAGAAACTAGAAACAAAGAGCTACAACTTTTATGTTTTGATAATTTTCATATTTCTTATAGATTGCGAGATATAAGCTTCCAAAGTCATCTACATCAGAAATTTCTGGCGATGAACACTCCCAGGCAAACAAAAACTGCATTTCCAGCATTCAGTCAATCAATCATAACTTTTCGTACAAATGTCCAAATATTGAATGGTTTATCTTTCGGGAAACTAGAATCAAAGGGCTACAACTTTAATGTTTTGATAATTTTCAGATTTCTTATAGATTGCGAGATATAAGCTTCCAAAATCAGCTCTGCGCATCAGAAAATTCGCACACTGCTGTCAAAATCCAGCAGTTAAAAATGACTTAAAATGGTCTGAAACCACTTCAAAAGTCACCCGAGCCCCTCGGGACCCCGTTCGAACACACCAAAAAGTCTCAAAACATATTATGGAACTACTTAAGGTCTCAAATTACACATAACAATGGAAAAATTACAAATCGCGCATCGATTCAGACTTATGAGTTTATGAAATTGTTCAATTCTATAACTCGCGCCAAAACATGCCAAATCAATTCGGATTTGAACTCAAATTTTGCATGCATGTGATAAATGACATAATGGAGCATTTTCAATTTCCAGAATCGAATTTCGACCCTGATATCAATAAAGTCAACTCCCGGTCAAATATTCCAAAAATCTTCTATTTTCCAACTTTCGCCAAAATGCACCGAATTGTCCTACAGATTTCCAAATCCAAATCCGAACATGCGCCTAAGTCTGAAATCACCATACGAAGCTATTGGAATCATCAAAATTCCATTTCGGGGTCGTTTTCTCAAAAGTCAAATCTCTGGTCAAACTTTAGAAATTCAATCTTTATAAAATCAAACATTTATTTCTTCAAAAACTAAAGGAAAACGTGCCTACGTATCTCGAAATAACTTCAAATGTTATATATAAATTATAAATATTGTTATGAAGCTGATCGAACTCTCGTAATCTAATTCGGTATCCGGTATCAACAAAAATCTAATTATGACCAAATTTAGGAATTCTTAAACCTTTAAATTTGTAGTTTACGTTAAATGCCGATAATTTGAGCTAGGGACATTCGAATTCGATTCTGGGCATATGCCCAAGTCCCAAATAACGATACAGACTTAGCGGAACTGTCAAAATACTTATCTGGGTCCGTTGGCTCAAAACATTGACCGAAGTTAACTCAGTTGAGTTCTCTATTTCATATTTTAATCAATTGTTTCATACAAAATTTTTCCGAAAAAATTTACGGACTGCGTACGCAAGTTGAGGAATGCTGAATAGTTCTTTTGGAGGTCTGATAACACATAAATGAATATTTAAAATTAAAGATGACATATTGGGTCAACACATTCTCCACCTCTAAAATAAACGTTTGTCCTTGAACGGGGTAAAAACAATACTTGAGCTACTGAAAAGGTGGGGATATCTACTCTGAATGTCGTTCTCGGACTCCCAGGTAGCTGCCTCAATTGGCTGACCTCTCAATTGCACCCGAACTGAGTGATAACTTTTAGACCTCAACTGTCGGACCTGCTGGGCTAGGATATCTACCGGATCCTCCTCATAAGTCAAATCTTTGTTTAATTGGACTGAACTTAAATCTAACACATGGGACGGATCACCATGATATTTCCGGAGCATAGATACATGGAACACCGGATGAACTGCTTATAAACTAGGTGGTAGTGCAAGCATGTAGGCTACTTCACCCACCCTTTTAAGAATTTCAAAGGGTCCGATATACCTAGGGCTTAACTTGCCCTTCTTTATGAATCTCATTACACCTTTCATACGTGAAATCCGGAGCAATACTCTTTCTCCAGTCATGAATGAAACATCACGAACCTTACTATCAGCATAACTCTTTGTCCTAGACTGAGTTGTGTAAAGTCGATCCTGGATTACCTTGACCTTATCGAAGGAATCCTGTACCAAATTAGTACCCAACAACCGAGTCTCTCCCAGTTCAAACCAGCCAACTAGCGAACGACATCGCCTCCCGTATAATTCTTCATACGGAGTCATATGAATGCTCGACTGGTAGCTCTTATTATTGGCAAACTCTGCAAGTGGCAAGAACTGATGCCAAGAACCTCCAAAATCTATAATACAAGCGCGAAGCATATCTTCCAATATCTGAATAGTGCGCTTTGATTGTCCGTCTGTCTTTGGATGAAATATTGTACTCAACTCAACCCGTGTGCCTAACTCACGTTGTACAACCATCCAGAAGTGTGAGGTGAACTGCGTACCTCGATCTGAAATAATAGACATGGGCACACCGTGAAGGCGGACAATCTCACGAATGTAAATTTCAGCTAGCCGCTCTAAAGAATAGGTAAATGCCACTGGAATAAAATGTGCTGACTTGGTCAACCTATCCACAATGACCCATACTGCGTCGAACTTCTTCTGAATTTGTGGGAGTCCAACAACAAAATCCAAAGTGATATGCTCCCACTTCCACTCAGGAATTTCTAACTTCTGAAGCAAACTACCATGTCTCTGATGCTCGTATTTAACTTGCTGACAATCCAAACACCGAGCTACATATGCAATGTCACGACCCAATTTTCCCTCCGTTGGGCATCATGATGGCATATAGTCTTAGGGACTAGGTAAGCCTAACAATAATTAAAACAACAATATTATTTAAATAGAATCTCTTAAAATTCCAAAATCGGTAGTACAAGTCATAAGCTCTACAGAGTGTTTGCTAGAAAACTTCTATATACAATTGTCCAGAAATAAGAATAAACAGTGCAAAACAAAAACTGAAAGGTGACTCCGAAGCCTGCAAAAGCAGCAGCAGGTTTACCTTAAGTCTCCACAGCAAGAATCCTCACAGCTAGTGAACGAGCAACTACCTGGATCTGCACAAAAATGTGAAGAACAGTAGCATGAGCACACCACAGCGGTGCCCAATAAGTATCAAGACTAACCTCGGTGGAGTAGTGACGGGGAACAGTCAAGACACCCACTAGTCTAATAAACCGAACAAATATAAGTACATGAATAACAGAAGTATGATGTCTACATAAAGACTATGCAATATGGCTCACAATACAGTAATGGCATTAAAGCAAGAAACAACAAGTATCAACAGAATATCATGAAAATGACGCAGACAAAGTGAATAGAACACAACCTAAATCCGAAATCACGAATACAGCAAGGACAAGTAATAACTCAGTAATTACAACCGCTTTTACATCAGGGTTTAGTCAACAACTCTACGAGGTACTGAACCTCGGACAATTCACAACTTACGGGTCTCAATACCTGAACCCTAACACTTGGCATCCTGTGCCCTCATAACACCTCATAACCACACTGACGAATCACGTGCCAATAGAACCATTCTCACATAGAAGACAAGTAAACAAGGGTGAGCATCTATGCTCAACAATATCAAGAACACCTCTTATCCGATAAGAGTGCTTAACTACGTGTATGCTTTGTGCAAGTGTCCTAACATAGTCCATACCAGCAAATAAGCATAAGGAAGAAGAATAACAGACAACACGTAGAATATTTTCTCACGACTTTCACAAGATAAATCTCACAATGTACGTATACCACTACATAAATATCAACAACAAGAATGCCCCCAGGCCATTAAGCATCAAAAGAATTCCCCGGGACCTCAACCAAACATACCAACCAATCCTGAAACACCATACGAACTTAGTCGAGCCCTCAAATCACATCAACTAACGATGAAACTACGCATTGCACCATGAATCGAACTTATAAATTTCAAATCTTTCAACTTCTAAAACCCGTGCCGAAACCTATCAAATCAACCCGGAGTGACGTCAAATTTTGCAGGCAAGTCCCAAATAACATAACGGAGCTGTTCCAACCCTCAGAATCGCATTCCGACCCCGATATCAAAAAGTCCACTTTCGGTCCAAATCTCCAAAAATTCGACTTTCACTATTTCAAGCCTAAATCAGCTACAGACCTCGGATTTACAGTCCGGACACGTTCCTAAGTCCAAAATCACCCAACAGAGCTAACGGAACCAACAGAACTCCATTCCGGAGTCTTCTTCACATAGTTCCAACTACGGTCAAAATCCTAAGACTTAAGCTTCCGTTTTAGGGTCTAAGTGTCCCAAATTACTCTGAGACATCCGGTAACCGAATTCAACCACGCACACAAGTCAATACACATAATATGAAGCTGCTCAGGGCCTTATGCCACCGAACGAGACTTAAATTCTCAAAGTGATCGACCGGGTCATTACATCCTTCCCCTATTAAACAAACGTTCGTCCTCATCTATCACTCCGGTAGAGTATCAAACCACAAATTATGACCAATTTACCCAGGAATCACATCAACCTGCCATAATGGACAACATGAATTCACGTATAGTCTCGTAATTTTCAATAATAAATAGAAACAAACGATAGACACGGCTATCACTCATAGAATCTCCCAACGGGGTAAACATCTAAACATAATTCTAAGTCATAAACTCACCCATAGGTGGGACAACAAGTATGGGAACTTGCGCCGATAAGCAGGACCGAATCAAAATATGAATGGTGCCCCTCTGTAACAAATCAATAGCATACCTGTATGACATCATCTGGCGCAGTGGCCTCAAGCCTACTATATGAAACACATCAACGGGCCGGGCCTTCCCCTCTTGGGCACCCTTTACTCGCCTGAATACTCCGCTGTGACACGCCTGTTCGGAGTCTAGGACAATCTCTCACCCTGTGGCTGGTATCTCCACACTCGAAGTAACCTCTCTGCTGACGTGGTTGTGGGAACTGTGCGGTACGGGTACTCTGAGAACCATGAGCACCTGAAAAACTGTGCGAAGCCTGAAGTGCAAACTGAACTCGCTGACCCTCAAAACCTCTACCATGTCATACCTTGCCTCCAAAATAAGGACCAGTAGATCTCTCCGGTCTATGAGGCCTCCTCACCTCCTTGTCCTCTCTCTCCTGATCTCACCTGTACTCTCTCTCGTGGCCTCACCTATCTTCTCTCTCCTGGTCCCACATGCCCTCTACTCGGCGGGCGATCCCTACCACCTGCTGAAACGAAACATCTGACTCTAATTCACGAGCCATGCTGAACCAAATATCATGCCTGAGTCCCTCAATGAATCTACGGACATGCTCTCTAACTGTGGCGACCAAAGCAGGTGCATGCCTGGCCAAATCACTAAATCTCACGGCATACTCTGACATTGACATAGTGCCCTGGCGCAGCTGCTCAAACTCCACGCGCCATGCATCTCGAAGGGAGTGAGGTACAAACTCTCTCAGGAACATCTCTAAAAACTGAACCTATGTAAGTGAATCTAACTCGGCTGGGCTACACAACTCATATGCCCGCCACCACTGGTAAGCCGTTCCCCTGAGCTGGAACGTAGTAAAAGCAACCCCGCTCGTCTCCACAATACCCATAGTACGGAGAATGCGGTGACACTCCTCCAGAAAACCATGTGCACTCTCTGAAGCCAAACCAATAAATGTAGGAGGGTCATATTTCTTGAACCTTGCAAGTCTAAGCTGCTCTTCCTCAGATGTTGCTGCCTTGACCACGGGCTGAACTGGGACCACACGTTGTGTCGCCATGACACCTGGAACATGACCAACATGAACTCGCTGCTTTGGGGTGTGGGCGGTGGGAGACCGAGTTCCTCCCCAGGTCTGTGAAGTAGTTGGTGCAACCGGAATCAACCATGCCTGAGCCAATGTACCAAACATGCTCAGGAACTGTGCTAAGGTCTCCTAAAGTCCGAGGGTAATAACAGGCGCCTCCGGTACCTGCTCCCTAACTGGAACTACTGGCGCCTCCTCAACTACTGCTCTGGTAGGTGCTCTAGCTGCGACACTTACTTCTCGTCGGCCTCTGCCTCTAGCGATACTTGCTCCAGGAGCAGCGTCGTCTATAACTGTAACTCGTGTCCTCACCATCTGTGAGAGAATGGAATGATAAAAGTTCAAACTCCGAGATCAATAAGCTGGCACGACAGGAATGAAAGAAGTGAGATTGTCCTAATAGTTATGTACCCTATCGAAGATAAGTACAGACGTCTCCGTACCAATATGCAAGACTCTACTAAACTCGCTTATGACTCGTAGCACCTAGGAACCTAGGGCTCTGATACCAACTTGACATGACCCAATTTTCCCTCTGTTGGGCATCGTAATGGCACATAGTCTTAGGGACTAGGTAAGCCTAATAATAATTAAAACAACAACATTATTTAAATAGAATCTCTTAAAATTCCCAAAACCGGTAGTACAAGTCATAAGCTCTACAGAGTGTTTACTTGAAAACTTCTAAATACAACTATCTAGAAATAACAATAAATAGTGCAAAACAAAAATTGGAAGGTAACTCCGAAGCCTGCGAAAGCAGCAGCAGGTTTACCTTGAGTCTCCACAGCAACAATTTACACAGCTAGCTAACGAACAAGTACCTGGATCTGCACAAAAATATGAAGAAGAGTAGCATGAGCATACCACAGCGGTGCCCAGTAAGTATCAAGACTAACCTCTGTGGAGTAGTGATGAGGAACAGTCAAGACACCCACTAGTCTAATAAACCAAACAGATATAAGTACATGAATAACAGAAGTATGATGTCTACATAAAGACTATGCAATATGGCTCACAATACAGTAATTGCATTAAAGCAAGAAACAATAAGTATCAGTAGAATAGTATGAAAATGATGTAGACAAAGTGAATGGAACACAACCTAAATCCGAAATCACGAATACAACAAGGACAAGTAATAACTCAGTAATTACAACCACTTTTACATCAGGTTTTAGTCAACAACTCCACGAGGTACCGAACCTCGGACAATTCACAACTTACAGGTCTCAATACCTGAACCCTTACACTTGGCATCATGTGCCCTCATAACACCTCATAACCACACTGACGACTCACGTGCCAATAGAGCTATTCTCACATAGAAGACAAGTCAACAAGGGTGAGCATCTATGCTCAACAATATCAAGAACATCTCTTATCCGATAAGAGTGCTTAACTACGTGTATGCTTGTGCAAGTGTCCTAACATAGTCCATACCAGCAAATAAGCATAAGGAAGAAGAAGAACGGACAACAAGTAGAATATTTTCTCACAGCTTTCACAAGATAAATCTCACACAGGTACGTATACCATTACACAAATATCTACAACAAGAATTCCCCCAGGCCATAAATCATCACAAATCAATCCCTGACACAACCCACCTTGTCTCGCCACGTGTGTAATAGTAACATAAATGCCCGCCTTGTCTCGCCACACGTGCTTAATAATGTTCCCACCTTGTCTCGCCACATGCGCAACCCACACATATATATATCCCACCTTGTCACGCCGCATGTGCAATTATCAATAGTAACAATAGTACGGCAAAAACCTCGTGCATCACAATAATAACAACCGCACGGTAGAAACCTCGTGTATCACCACAACAATTACAACAACAATAATGGAAATAATACAAAGTACGACAAGTAAATTAACTCAAGAACTTTTAAATCAGAGGAAAAATGTGGGACCAAATCACAAGGAACAACCACAGTAAAGAATGATAGGCGTAAAGAGAACAACTCAACAAAGGGGAAACTAATGTGTATCAACGATCCCACAATATACATTTCAACAACAGGGAAACTAACACGAGTCAAATAATTCCAAATAATACAAGTCGACTAAGACATATGATATCTAAAACTTATTTTAAGGTTGAGAAATTACTAAGGATTTTCAACAATTAAATTAAGGATAAGTAGCGGAAAGATAATCATAACCTTAATTAAGACTGAACAAATTATAATATGATACAATAATAACTTCAAATAAAGATAAGCAGTTATGAAAAGATAGCATGACAATAGAGGAGGTAAAAGGACCTAATTAAAGTATGTAGAGGCGAAACTAGTAAATAGGAACTTAATCATATCAAGAACAACTTCATACTCAGTGAATATAAGGACCTAAGAATCCTAAAAGGCCAACTTTCCGCAATTAAGTCCGTGCACGCACTCGTCACCTCATGCACACGGGCTACAATCAACATAGAAGACTCAAATCCTAAGGGGAACTTCCCCCACACAAGGTTAGACAAGATACTCACCTTGAACCAAGCTCAAACAGTCTGTAAGAATGCCCTTTCCTCAATTATCCGACTCTGAATGGCCCAAATCTAGCCAAACACAATTGCATAACATGAATACAACAATAATAGACTTATCTAATCAATGAAATCAATATTTAATAAAAATTCCGAAATTCGCCCTAAAAAGTTGACCCGGGCCCACTTCTCGGAATCGGGTAAAAATCATAAAATATGAACACCCATTCACTCACGAGTCCAACCGTATAAGAATTACTCAAATCCGACCACAAATTCCCTTTCAAAACTCAAAATCTTTATTGAAGAAGTTCTTCCAATTTTTCCCAATTTCAACCCCAAATATCCGAAACTAAATGGAGAAAACAACTATCGATTAATGCAATACAACCAAAAATGAGTTAGGAATCATTACCCCAAAGATTCCTCTGAAAATCCCTTGAAAAATTGCCAAATTCCGAGCTCTCAAGTCCAAAAACGAAGAATGAAACCAAACCCTTGAATTTCTCTTTTCTGCCCAGGCGTGACCGCACATGCGCATAATTAGCCGCATCTGCGCGACTCCAGGTGCGCACGTCCAACTTGCACCTGCGCTTCCTCTCGCTTCTGCGCACCAAAATCTGCTTCTGCGGAGCCGCTGATGCACATAATTTCTCCGCACCTACAGAGACTGTCAAGTCCAGCTCTTCTCGCATATGCGCCTCAATCTTCGTATCTGCGGGCATCATAGATGCAGAATTTTCCTCGCACCTGCGACCCCTGGAACTCCTCCATTTTTCCGCTTCTGCGCTTGCCTCTTCGCACGTGCGCTCTCGCACCTGCGGTCTCTTCACCGCAGGTGCAAAAATACCAGAAGCCTGAAGACTTAGCAGTAACACAAATCAAACTTTTAATCTGTTAAGCACCTGAAACTCACCCGAGGTCCCGGGGACCTCAACCAAATATACCAACCAATCCTAAAACACCATAAAACTTAGTCTAGCCCTCAAATCACATCAACTAACAATGAAACTACGCATCGCACCATGAATCGAACTTATAAATTTCAAATCTTTGAACTTCTAAAACCCGTGCTGAAACCTATCAAATCAACCCGGAATGACGTCAAATATTGCAGGCAAGTTCCAAATAACATAACGGAGCTGTTCCAACTCTCGGAATCGCATTCCGACCCCGATATCAAAAAGTCCACTTCCGGTTAAAATCTCCAAAATTTGACTTTCGCCATTTCAAGCCAAAATCAGCTACAGACCTCTGATTTACAGTCCGGACACATTCCTAAGTCCAAAATCACCCAACAGAGCTAATGGAATCGATAGAATTCCATTCCGGAGTCGTCTTCACATAGTTCCGGCTACGGTCAAAATCCTAAGACTTAAGCTTCTGTTTTAGGGGCGAAGTGTCCCAAATCACTCTAAGACATCCGGTAACCGAATTCAACCATGCACGTAAGTCAATACATATAATATGAAGCTGCTCAGGGCCTTATGCAGCCGAAGGAGACTTAAATTATCAAAACGACCGCCCGGGTCGTTACTTGCAACTATATCCCTTTTCATTTTTCTCCATCAATAATGTTGCTGCAAATCATGATACATTTTGGTGGCACCCAGATGAATAGAATTTCCGGACATGTGGGCCTCTTCAATAATTAATTCACGAAGCCCATCAACATTAGGAACACAAATACGACCCTCCATCTGCAGAACTCTATCATCTCCCACAGAAACCTGCTTGGCACCACCGTGCCGCACTGTTTCCTTAAAGACGAGCAAATGAGGATCATCATACTGTCACTCTATGATGTGCTCATATAAACAAGACCAAGAGATTGTGCAAGCTAGAACCCGTATGGGCTTAGAAACATCTAACCTCATAAACTAATTGGCCAAAGTATGAACATCTATAGCTAGCGGTCTCTAAAAAACTGGAATATACACAAGGTTGCCCATACTCACAGCATTTCTACTCAAAGAATCGGCCACCACATTGGCCTTTCCCAAGTGATACAAAATGGTGATATCATAGTCTTTCAATAGCTCCAACCATCTTCTCTGCCTAAAATTCCGATCTTTTTGTTTGAATAGATACTGTAGACTACGATGATCCGTGAATACTTCACATGATATGCCGTAAAGGTAGTGCCTCCAAATCTTCAACGCAAGAACAGTGGTTGCCAATTCTAAGTCATGAATAAGATAATTCTTCTCGTGAACTTTCAACTTCCGTGATGCATATGCAATCACCCTGCCATCTTGTATAAATACTGCACCGAGTCCAATACGAGATGCATCCCAATACACTATGTACTATCCTAAACCTATGGGCAACAGCAACACTGGCGTCGTAGTCAAAGCAGTCTTGAGCTTCTGAAAGCTCAACTCACACTCGTCTGACCATCTGAATGGACCACCCTTCTAGGTCTGTCTAGTCAATGGGTTTGCTATAGATGAAAACCCTTCCACGAACCGGCGATAATAACCTGCCAGACCCAGAAAACTCTGAATCTCTGTAGCTGAAGTAGGTCTAGGCTAGTTCTGAACTGCCTCAATCTTCTTAAGGTCCACCTTTTTCCCTTTCGACGATACAACATGCCCTAAAAATGCAACTGAGTCTAACCAAAACTCGCATTTTGAAAATTTGGCATATAATTGATTATCCCTCAAAGTCTGAAGCACAATCCGAAGATGTTGCTTATGCTTCTCTCGACTGCTGGAGTAAATCAAGATGTCATCAATGAATATAACCACAAAGGAATCCAGATAGGGCTTGAACACTCGGCTCATCAAATCCATAAATGCTGCCGGGGCATTTGTCAGCCCAAATGACATCACTAGAAATTCATAATGCCCACACCGAGTCCAAAAGGTTGTCTTAGGGACATTAGATGCCATAATCTTCAACTGATGATAGCCAGACCTCAAGTCAATATTCGAAAAATACCTTGGCACCCTGACGCTCATCGAATAAGTCGTCAATTCTTGGCAACAGTTACTTGTTATTGATAGTAGCCTTGTTCAACTGCCGATAATCTATACACATCTGCATTGAACCATCTTTCTTCTTCACAGACAACACTGATGCACCCCAGGGTGAGACACTAGGTCTAATGAATCCCTGATCAAGTAAGTCGTGTAACTTATCCTTCAATTCATTCAACTCCGCCGAGGCCATACTGTATGGTGGAATAGAAATAGGCTGAATGCCCGTAGCCAAATCAATACAGAAGTCAATATCTCTATAGGGTGGCATCCCCAACAAATCTGAAAGAAATACTTCTGAAAATTTATGAACAACTGGTACTGAGTCCATAGAAGGAACATCCGTACTAGGATCAAGAATATAAGCCAAATAGGCTAGACACCCCTACTCGACCATACGCCGAGCCTTCATATAAGAAATAACCCTGCTGGTACATTGACCAGGAGTTCTATTCCACTCTAATCGAGGTAACCCCGACATGGATAAGGTCACCGTCTTGGCATGACAATCCGATATAGCATAATAGGTTGACAGCTAATCCATACCCAGTATGACGTCAAAATATACCATGCTCCCAATAGTAACCACACATAAACAATAGACATGATCTACCACAACAGAATCTCTCACCGACGTGGACACATATACAGACGCACTCAGAGAATCACGAGGCATAACTATATATGAAGAAAAGTAGTAGGACACATAGGAGTAAGTAGATCATGGATAAAATAGGACTAAGGCATCTTTTTGGAAAACGGGAACAATACCTGTGATCACGGTGTCAGATGACTCGGCCTCAGGCCTAGCTGGGAAAGCATAGAATTGCGGCTGGGCCCCACCAGTATGAACTACATCTCTGGGACCGGCCATAGCTCGCTGGCCTCCCCCTCTAACAGTCTGACATCCACCTCTAGCAGTCTGACCTCTTCCTTTAACAGTCTGACCTCCACCTCTAACAGTCTGACCCCTACCCCTAGCTGGTCGGGCAGGCGATGGAGCAACCAGTGCCGGTATGATGGGACGAGAATTCTGCTTAGATCTGTTTCTCAACAACCTAGTGCAATGCCTCCTGATGCGACCTATGTTCCCACACTCATAACACCTATCCTGCTGTCATGGCTGCTGAAGCTGAAGTTTACCCGAATAGGTCAGATAGCCGCCATAGTGACTCTGGAGTGGTGGTGCACTAATAGGAGATGAATGTGCACTGAATGCTAGCTGTCTAGGGTAAGGAACATAAGACCTTGACACCCAGAAACACCGTGAAAAGTCTGAAGTGTTGACTAAAATGGCCTGGGAGGAAGACCCCTACCATAAGTACTCCTGCCTCCAGATGAGGCGCCTCTGAAATTACCAGAATGACAGGGCATATTATCTTACACCGATCTGCATGGCGACATTAGCAGCCGTCTGAAAAGAAATCTCACTCCCGGTCTCCTTGGCCATATGTATCTTGATAGGTTGAACGAGTCCATTAATGAACTTCCTCACCCTCTCTCTCTCTCTCTCTCTCTCTCTCTCTCTCTCTCTCTCTCTCTCTCTCTCTCTCTCTCTCTCGGTAGGAAGCAGAAGAAGAGCATAACATGCTAGATCCACAAAACGGGTTTCATACTGAGTGACTGACATACTGCCCTACTGGAGACGCTCAAACTGCTTGCGGTAATCCTCCCTCAGTGTGATAGGAAGGAACATCTCCAAATATAGCTACGCGAACTGCTCCCAGGTAAGTGCAGGCGAACCAAATGGTCTAGTAAATAATCTTTCCATAACCTCTTGGTGGAACCAGTCATCTGAAACACAAAAAACTCAAACCAATTGTTTTCGACTATCCCCATGTTCTGCAATACTACATAGCAGCGGTCAAGAAAATGATGTGGGTCCTCAGAAGGTGTACCACTGAAATGCATTGGAAATAGCTTGGTAAACTTGTCCAACCTCAACAAAGCCTCAGAAGACAAAGCAGACATATCACCGGCCTGTGTTGCAATAACTGGTTGAACTACCCCAACTAGATGGGCTACTGGAGCCTGATACTAGGGACTTGTCTGCCCCGGAATGGGAGTAGTGGGAGTTTGTGCTCCTCCTCCAGCCTATGAGATGAATGGTGCCACTAGAAATGTGCCATTTTGGGCCACACCCTTCAAAAGACTCACTAAACGGACTAGAGCGTCCTTAAGTACTGGAGTAGCTATGAATCCTTCCGGAACCTGAACTGGTCCAACAGGTACCGTCTGAGTTAGAACCTCTGCTTCTAAATCCACCCGAGGGTCTACAATAGGTGTTGTTGCTCGATCCATAGATTGAGCTTTGCCTCTGTCTCTACCTTGGCCTCTGGCGCGACCTCGACCTCTACCCCTAGTCGTAGTTGTCACTGGGGGCTCTTACTCCTGTCTGGCTGTAGATGCAGTGCGTGTTCTCTCCATCTGTGAGAGGACAAGAATAGAAAAGTTCAATTGTCAATGATAGAATAAAATCTCACGAGATAGTAGAATAGAAGTGAAATTGTTCCTAAACTCCATAGCTTCTAGAATATAAGTACAGACGTCTCCATACCGATCCTTCAGACTCTTCTAAGCTTGCTCATGACTCGTGAGACCTATGTAACCTAGTGCTCTGATACCAACTTGTCACGACCCGAAATTCCCATCATCGAGACTGTGATAGCGCCTAACATTTTACTTACTAGGCAAACAAACATGAGAATAATTTTAACCATTTTCTTTAACAATTTAATTTAATTAATAATAAATAAACTAATAACTGGAATAAAATTTGAAATAAAGTGAGTAAACCATAATAATAGCGATGTCTAAATACCATCCGAGAACTGGTGTCACAAGTGCACGAGCTACTAGAATAATACAAATAAATGTTTGATTGAAAATAAGGTTGTTTTACAGAAATACATAGCAAGAATAAAGTAGATGGGGACTTCAGAGCTGCGAACGCCATGCAGCTATACCTCCAATCTCATGTGGATAGCTGAATCCGAGCAAATCTACTGTACGCCGCTGGGACCAACTCCGGTATCTGCACAAGAAGTGCAGAGTGTAGTATGAGTACAACCGACCCCATGTACCAGTAAGTGTCGAACATAACCTCGACGAAGTGGTGACGAGGCTAAGGCAGGTCACTTACATTAACATGTACGCAATAATAATAATAACAACAATATAGGAGAACATGAATAGAAATTAAACCGGTAAATCATATCAACAATCAAGACAACTCGGCAGTCATATCCAATTATTACTTAAATCACTTTTCATTGCGGCGTGCAACCCGATGCCATAATAATTTCATATTCAATTTTCGTTGCGGCGTGCAACCCGGTCCTTTATATATCTTTTCAATCAATTCTGTTGCGGTGTGCAACCCTATCCTCCAATATATTCACCATCAATAAATTTTGTTGCAGCGTGCAACCCGCTCCTCCAATATATTCACCTTCAATAAATTCTGTTGCGTCGTGCAACCCGCTCCTCAATTAAATAATTTACCAATTCTTATAAAAGAAATTATTCCAATAAATGCATCAATTAATATAAAATTGTAAGGCAACAAGCATATAATAATTATGATTTATTTAGAAATAAGTGATGACAAGTAGCAATTAAGGAGAAAATAGGCAATTTAATATTTAGTATGCTAAATGTCAAGTAACAGTTAAGTCACATAAATCAAATAGGCATGTAGTAAATATATCATGGAATCAAGGCATAATATTGAGCAAGGAATATGAGAGAAATAATTAATATAATAATTAATTCATGATTTAAAATAATTTATGATTTCAACATAAATGTACAAACAATCAATTTGACAACGTATAGACACTCGCCACCTTACTTATACGTCGTTACACATCAAATTCACGTAACAATAATTCAAGGGTTCTATTCTTTAAAGTCAAGGTTAATCATGACACTTACCTCGCTTTGCAACCAAATTCAAGAGTCCAATAAACCTTTGCCTCGCGAATTCGTGTCCGAAAGTCTCAAATCTAGTCATAAACAATTCAATATATTCAATACAAATCATAGGAATTGATTCCATATGAATTAACTAATTTCTAGATTAAAATATGAAATTCATATCAAAATTCGATAGTGGGATCCAAACACTCATTCCGATACGAGTTTAACCATACAAAAATTATTGAATTCCGACATCGCATTGACTTTCAATCTTACATTTTCGTTTTTGCTTTCAAAAAATATGGAATCATGGAATATAACTAATTTCAGATAAAGAATACTTACCCAACTCAAACTCATGAAAAATGCCTCTGAAATCTCCCAAAACCGAGGACTTAAACTCTAAAAATGAACAAAAATGTCGGACTCCAGACATATATATTCTGTCCAAAATTTTCAAGCCAAAAATTACGGTACCAGCTTTCAGTCAATCGATCATAACTTTCTTTACAAATATCTAAATGATACGTAGTTTATCTTTCAAGAAACTAGAATCAAAGGACTACGGCTTTCATATTTTGATAATTTCCATATTCCTTATAGATTACGAGATATAAGCTTCGAATGTCAGCCTTGTGCATCAGAAAATCTTGGCGATACACACTGTCAGGCAAACAAAATTGCATTACCAGCCTTCAGTCAATCGATCATAACTTTCTCTACAAATATCCAAATGATAAACGGTTTATCTTTCAGCATACTAGAATCAAGGGGCTACAACTTTCACGTTTTGGTAATTTCCAAATTTATTAAAGATTGCTAGATATAAGCTTCCAAAATAAGCCCTGTGCATCAGAAATTTCTGGCGATGCACACTGCTAGGCAAACAAAAATTGCATTACTAGCCTTCAGTCAATTGTTCATAACTTTCTGTACAAATATCCAAATGATGAATGGTTTATTTTCTAGATAACTAGAATCAAAGGGCTACAACTTTAGTGTTTTGATAATATCCAGATTCCTTATAGATTGCGAGATATAAGCTTCCAAAATCAGCTTTGCGCATCAAAAAGTTTGCACACTGCTGTAAAAAAATGAGCACTTAAAAATGACTTAAAAATGGTCCGAAACCACTTCGAAACTCACCCGAACCACTCGAAACCCCATCTGAACACACCAAAAAGTCTCAAAGTATATTATGGACCTACGCTAGGTCTCAAATCACACATAACAATGGCGAAACAACAAATTGCGCGTCGATTCAAACTTATGAGTGTATGAAAATGTTCAATTCTATAACTCGAACCGAAACATGCCAAATCAATTCGGAATGAATTCAAAATTTTCATGCAAGGCATAAATAATATAATGGAGTTGTTCTAATTTTCAGAATTGAATTCCGACCCCGATATCAATACAGTCAACTCCCGGTCAAACTTTCCAAAAAATTTCTATTTTCCAACTTTCGCCAAAATGCACCGAATTGTTCTACGGATTTCTAAATTCAAATCCTAACATCCGCCTAAGTCCGAAATCACCATACGAAACTATTGGAATTATCAAAATTGTATTCCATGGTCGTTTGCTCAAAAGTCAAATCTCTAGTGAAACTTTAGAAATTCAAGCTTTATAAAACCAAACCTTTTATTGTTTTTTTCAAAAACTAACGGAAAATGTGCCTATGTACCTCGAAATAACTTTAAATTTTGTACATAGGTCATAAATATTGTTACGAAGCTGATCAAACTCTCGGAAACTAAATCGGGACCCGGTATCAATAAAAACCCAATTATGACCAAATTTAGAAATTCTTAAACCTTTAAATTTCTAGTTTCAATTAAATACCGATAATTTGAGCTAGTGACCTTCGAATTCGATTCCGGGTATATGTCCAAGTCCTAAATCACAATACGAACCTACCAGAACTATTAAAATACTGATCCGGGTTCGTTGGCTCAAAACGTTGATCGAAGTCAACTCAGTTGAGTTTTAAAGCTCTATTTCACATTTGTAATTATTTGTTTTATATAAAAACATTTCGAAAAAATTTACGGACTGTGCACGCTAGTCGAAGGATGTTGAATAGTGCTTTTGGCGGTATCAAAATACAGAAATAAATATTTAAAATTAAATATGACATATTGGGTCATCGCATTACCCCCTCTTAATTGTGAGTTTCTTGTCTTATACAAGAAAAAGAATATATTAGAATACTTAAAAGTAAAATAGAACCCCTTCCTTTAGGATAGACTATATGAAACAACACCCTTTGACTAAAAGATTAGACTTTAATTATTGTATTTTAAAAAGAAATATAGAAGCAAAATTAGAATTGATAAAAATACTCAAAAAAGTTTAAAAACGCTTAAAGGCAACCATATAATTAGCCCAACAAAGAAAAGAATCAGAATTAAGAATTTATCTAAACTCAAATTGATTAACACAAAATATTATTAGTGAGGAGAACATATCCGCTTTAAATTGGGAGATAAAAGGATTAGAAGGTGATATAAATTACCAAGAACAAAGGATACTATTCTTTAAAAGCAGAAAAATTTGGATACCATTAGGCTAATTAATGACAATAGATACATTAAAGAATCTAGAATATCTAGACTTAAGAATATACCCAAAAAAGAAATATAGAATAATAAAAGAAAACTCAGTTATAAAATGTAATTTCAACAACGGAGAACATATATTACATACAGAAGACAAAAAATAAAACTATAATAAGAACAATAGATATAATAGAATCTCTACAAAACAAACAAAGAAAAATTTTAGAAAAATTAGAACAAAATTTTGACTTTTTAAACTCACAAGAATTACAAATAGATAGAAAATACTGTTTTTAAATAATAAATTTAATCTAGAAAAAATACCTACAAAAAACGAAATAGAAAACTTAATTAGGACTTTTACGGAGAAGCCAAAAGAATTAGAAATTCAGACAACTAAGTTAATAGAAAAAATAACATGTCACAGCCAAAAAATCTCACCACAGGCGTTGTGATGGCACTTAGTCTCTAAGACTAGGCAAGCCGATTACAATTATATTTCGAGCTATTTTTTATAATCGTATAATTTAATACAAGTATCGAAACCAACAGCAGAAATAATTATAACAACCTCCCAAGATGTAAAACCCCGTACATTGTTAGGCTTTGAATGTTGATAATGACGATATTAATGACATGAATAACATGCCCGACGGGTATAAGGACCTACGCAGTCTAGATAAAGTGGTTGCAGATATACCTATACCACATGGTAATTAGAAGTGGGTGATATGATATATTTATATTAAAAAAAAGATAAGAGAATGAAAATTTAACAAAAATAGAATTGGGCTACTCACGTGGACTAAGTATGGCAACGTGATATATATGGATTGGAATCTTAAAGAAAAGGCATTAGAATGAAACATTAAGAATTGGTACGGGATTTAGAGTTCTCGTTTTGGCAGAAGCTTAAAGGCAGAAATGTTTTTCCTTTTGGTTGCTTGTGTTCTTTCCACTGACAAACGCACGGTAAGAAAATTCCTTCTTCCTTCTGGTTTTCTTCACTTCTTTCTTATTGTTATAAGTATAACTCAAAATAACAATACCAAACAAGGAAAAACAAGCTAAGAAATATAGAGAGAAAGAGAGGAACAGAGATTCTTATTTCTTCTTCAATTGTTTATTTTTCCTATCTATTACAAGGCCTTTATATATGCATGAAAAGTGAATAAAAATATATCATTGAATATGTCATTAAGCATAGAAATATGTCATTGAATATGTCATTAAGCATTTGATAAGATCATGGAGGAAGAGTAGACATCCAACATAATTTAATTTCTCTTATAACACTCCCCCTTGGATGTCCATAGATAATGTGCCTCGCTAAAACCTTATTAGGAAAAAATCCTATTGAAAAATAAAATCATAGTGAAGGAAAAAGAGTACACATGTTTAGAAATACGCCGTTTGGTTGCTTCGTTAAAAACCTTGCAAGAAAAACCCAGTGGGACAAAACCTTGTAAGGGAAAAAGAGTACAACGCGTATTAAATCCCTCTGATGAGAGCATCAATTCACATCCTTGAGCTTTCGCATCCCAATCTTGTACACTAGTTTCTTAAAGGTTGACATCGGTAGAGATTTGGTGAACAAATCAGCCATATTATCACTTGAACGGATCTGTTGCACATTGATATCACCATTCTTTTGAAGATCATGTGTGAAAAATAACTTTGGTGAAATGTGCTTTGTCCTATCCCCTTTTATGAATCCTCCTTTCAATTGGGCTATGCATGCTGCATTGTCTTCATACAAAATTGTGGGTAATTTATCACACTTCAAACCACACTTGTTTCGAATAAGGTGTATTATAGACCTCAACCATACACATTCTTGACTTGCTTCATGAATAGCAATTATCTCAGCATGATTAGATGAAGTAGGCATTATTGATTGCTTAGTCGATCACCAAGATATGACAGTGCCTCCATATGTAAACACATAGCCTGTTTGAGATCGAGCCTTGTGTGGGTCAGATAAATACCCAGCATCGGCATAACCAACAAGATCAGGACTGCAATCATTGCCATAAAATAACCCCATATCGATAGTCCCTTTTAGATACCACAATATGTGTTTGATTCCATTCCAATGTCTCATTGTAGGAGCAGAGCTATATCTTGCTAAGACATTAACTGAAAAATTTATGTCAGGCCTTGTAGTGTTAGCAAGATACATAAGTGTACCAATTGCACTAAGATATGGTACTTCAGGACCAAGAAGTTCTTCATTCTTTTCTTGAGGTTGGAACGGGTCCTTATTCACATCAAGTGATCGAACAATCATCGGAGTACTTAATGGATGTGCTCCATCCATGTAAAACCGTTTCAATACCTTTTCTATGCAGGCAGATTGATGAACAAAAATCCCGTTTGCCAAATGTTCAATTTGCAAATCAAGACATAATTTTGTTTTTCCGAGATCTTTCATCTCAAATTCCTTCTTTAAATAATCAATTGCCTTTTGGAGTTCTATAGGAGTTCCAATAAGGTTTATGTCATCAACATATACAGCAAGTACAACAAACTCTGATGTTGTGTTCTTTATAAAAACACATGGACAAATGGTATCATTTATATAACCTTCCTTTAATAAATACTCATTAAGGCGGTTATACCATATTCTACATGATTGCTTTAGACCATACAAAAATCTTTACAATTTGATTGAAAATATATCCCGGAATTTTGAATTATGTGCGTCAGGCATTTTAAATCTCTGGGGAATTTTCATGTATATCTCATTATCAAGTGAGCCGTAAAGGTAGGCTGTAACAACATCCATTAAATGCATGTCAAGCTTTTCATGGATAGCAAAACTAATGAGATAACGGAACGTTATAGCATCCATAACAGGAGAATACGTCTCTTCATAATCGATACCAGGCCTTTGTGAAAATCCGTGTGCAACAAGGCGTGCCTTATATCTTTGCACCTCATTTTTCTCATTCCTTTTACGTACAAAAACCCATTTATAGCCAACAGGCTTAACACCATTTGGTGTTTGGACTACAGACCCAAAAACTTCACGTTTCGCAAGTGAAGTTAATTCTGCCTGGATAGCATCTTCCCATTTTGGCTAATCATTTCTCTGTCTATATTCATCAACAGATTTTGGTTCAAGATCCTCATCTTGTTGCATTATTTCAATAGCAACATTATAAGCAAAAATGTTATCGATAATAATATTATTTGGGTTCCATCTTTTTCCCATTAAAACATAATTTATTGAGATCTCTCCATTCTTATCATTTTCAGGTACCTGAACCTCCCTTGTGGTTTTATCATTTGTTATGTCTTTGTGCTCTTCTTGAGTCACTATCTCCGTATTATGATCACTTTGATCATTTGCTCTTTTTCTTTTTTGACGATTTTTATCCTTAGAACCGATAGGTCTACCACGTTTCAAGCGTGGTTTAAAATTATTTGCTTTAATTAATTGTCCTACCGGGATATCCACTCGAATTGGAGCATTAGCAGCGGGAATATGTGACTTAGTCACCCTTGGTAGGTCAGTGAATGCATCTGGCAGTTGATTTACAATATTTTGCAAATGAATTGTCTTTTGAACCTCTTGTTCACATTGATTTGTTCGAGGATCTAAATGAGATAGTGATAATACATTCCAATCTATCTCCTTTCTCAGCTGCTTATTTTCTCCCCCTAATATTGGATATACCGATTCATCAAAATGACAATCAAAAAATCTTGCTGTAAATAAATCTCCAATCATAGGCTCCAGATATTTTATAATAGAAGGAGATTCATACCCAACATATACTCCCAACCTTCTTTGGAGACCCATCTTTGTACGTTGTGGTGGAGCAATTGGAACATATATCGCACAACTAAAGGTTCTAAGATGAGAAATATTTGGCTCCTCACCAAAAGTCAATGGCAATGGGGAGACTTTATGATAACTTGTGGGCCTTATCTGCACAAGTGCTGCTGCATGTAAAATAGCATGACCCCATATTGAAATGGGAAGTTTTGTTCTCATAAGCATTGGTCTAGCAATTAATTGGAGGCGTTTGATCAATGATTCCGCTAGACCATTTTGTGTATGAACATGAGCAACCGGATGCTCAATTATTATCCCAGTTGATATACAATAATCATTAAAGGCTTGGGATGTAAACTCACCAGCAATATCAAGACGAATTGTCTTAATTGCATAATCTAGAAATTGTGCTCTTAGCTTTATTATTTGAGCCAACAATCTCGCAAGTGCCATATTGCGAGTTGATAGTAAGCACACATGTGACCATCTTGTATATGCATCTACCAAAACTATATAATATCTGGATGGTCCACATGGAGGGTGAATGGGCCCACATATATCACCTTGTATACGTTCCAAAAATGTAGGGGATTCCATCCTAACTTTAATAGCTGATGGTCTAATAATTAGTTTGCCTTGAAAACATGTAGTACAAGAGAATTCTTTAAATTGAAGAATCTTATGGTTCTTCATTGAATGTCCATGTGAATTCTCAATTATTTTACGCATCATAGTAGAACCAGGATGACCCAACCGGTCATGCCAAATAATAAAATTATCTTGATTAGTAAACTTTTTATTTACTATGGAATGTGTTTCAAACTTGCTAATACTTGTGTAGTATAAGCCGGAGGAAAGAGCAGGTAACATTTCAAGCACATATTTCTTACCAGACATTATTGTAGTAATATAAAGATATTCAATCTTTTTCATCATTTGTAGTCTCAATATGGTAGCCATTTTGGCGAATATCTTTGAAACTTAATAAGTTTCTTTGAGATTTACTATAATATAGTCCTTCATTAATAGCCAAATTTGTTCCTCCTGGTAGTAATAAATTGGTTCTCCCAGAACCTTCAATTAATTTTGTACTACCGGATATTGTATTAATATTGGCTTCTTTCATTACCAAATAAGAGAAATATATCTTATTTCTTAAAATAGTGTGTGTTGTAGCACTATCCAGAAGACATATATCATCTTTATTAATCTTGAGTCCAACTGAAGAGCGGGAAATTTTCATATTCTGAAGGAGTATCGAATACAACTAGGATGTGATTGTGAAAATGAATGTGACAATCGTGCTGATAACATGTTATAAATATAACTCAAAATAACAATATCGAACAAGGAAAAACAAGCTAAGAGATATAGAGAGAAAGAGAGGAAGAGAGATTCTTATTTCTTTTTCAATTGTGTATTTTTCCTATCTATTACAAGGCCTTTATATAGGCATAAAAAGTGAATAAGAATATGTCATTGAATATGTCATTAAGCATAGAAATATGTCATTGAATATTTCATTAAGCATTTGAGAAGATCATGGAGGAAGAGTAGACATCCAACATAATTTGATTTCTCTTATAACACTTATTTAATTGTCTACTCTATTTTTAGGTGGGTTATTGTAATTGGAAATAGGAGTTAGGGTTGAGTAGCAGAGAGAGAAATTGATAATGAAGATTTAAATTTGTGAAAAAGATTAAACCTTATTTTGTTCCCACGTAATTGAGGAAAAATTCACAAATTAGAGGATTTGAACCAATGTCCCTAAATTAATGGGAACAAAGTTGCAAGCTCTAGGCATTTATTGATGTAAGTTGAACTGGTTTATCATTTAGATTGTGAAATTAGTGTCCGGGATTGCTTGAAGGAGGTGTGAAGTGGAAGTTAAGCTTGTCATCTTGAGGTGAGTTGAGGCTTATTCTCCTAGTAGGGAATTTTAATAGAACCCACGTGCTCCATGTGTTTGATAAATCTAAGCCATGTCTCCTTGTGCTCCAGTATTCAGTTTACGTCATTCTTATTCACTATGACTTTATATGTGATAGAGTTACATGTTTATGCGTATTTATGTGCCTTTGATGGTTATATTCACATTTAGTGATGTATTCAGTTCCAGTATTTATTTATGCATTAATGTGATCACATTGAAGGGAGATCTATCCGAACTCTCCTTGCGTGAGTGCCATAAGGCCGGGGCTAGATACCCCACGCTCGTAGGGCTATTATTTGCTGGGGAGATAGGCTGACACTCCCCCGTGAGTGTTGCTAGATCTCACGTACGTAGGGACACTATGTGTAACTTAGTTTCTTTTACAATCTAGCTATTACCTTACGGTTCCACTTCTAGGCTCTAGCTATGTACTTGCAGGATCATCCTACTATTTTAGACTTTTGTTTGTTGTTAGTGTTCAGCTCTTATATTGTTTACATGCTTTCTATGGACGTACTTCTTTCTTGTTATGTTTACCCCAGAAGGTCTCGCTCCGCCTTCTTACGAGGTAGCTCGTGAGACTTTTTAGGTATCCCATTATGATACTTAGCCCGTGAGGGCCTGCTTCTTTTCTTTTCTTGGATGCAGATACTACTGGTCACATTGCATGCACTACAGGATAGGACTAGCTTTCAACCCAAACACCTTCCCGCTTCTCTTCTCGGTGGAAACTCGAACTTAGTATTTATTTATATTTTCTTAAAGTGCGGGGTATGACCCAAAGACATATATATCAGTACTCGTAGAGGCTCGTGACTTAGTCTAGTGGGTCTTATAAAGTTTGTTTTTAATCTCAGTTGGGTATTTTATTAAGATTTATGACTTAGCTCTTAGTTTGAATTTAGTTTTATTTTTTTTAATAATTATGTCATGGCATCATTTAGGGTTACTTCAGTTATCATAATTCTTAGTACAAATTAGTTAAGGGTTCACTCGACATGTTGTTTAGGTCGGGTGCCAATCACATTCAACCTTAGCTTTTAGGGGCGTGAAAAGTTGGTATCAGAACCTCAGATTTTGGTAGTCCTTGGTAGTCCTTGAAAGTCATGAGCCGTGTCTAGTAGAGTCCCACTTATGAGTATGATGTTTACCATACTTATATTTGGGAGGCTGCAGGGCATGTTAAGAAAAATTCTTTTCTTTGATTCTTACATCGTGCGTTAGAGCTAAATGTTTCAGAATTCTGACAATCCTTTATCTTTCGTTTCACAACAATATGGTTAGAACAAGATCCACTTCATCCTCTGCTGCTAACGATATGGGGATACCAGCTGCTAATCATCAAGAAGCAGCACCAGAGGTGCAGACGACACCAGTGGAACCGGCTGTAGTTAGAGCACATGGCAGAGGCAAAGGCAGAGGTCGAAGTCAGAATGACAGGGGTAGAGGTGGAAATGGTAGAGGTAATCAGGCTCATGGTAGGGCTGTTGGACAGGCGCATGCTCTACCTCAGCAGGATGATAATGATCATGTGGAAGTCACACACCCTCCTAAACTACTAAGGGAGAATCAACCACAACAGCAGGATGATCGAATTAATAGAATTTTGGATTTTCTACAAACCCTAGCCCCTCCGGCTGGTGGTCATGCGCCTGTTCATGCTCCTCATCAGGTTCCTCATGATTCAGATAAAGAGGAAATAGAAGATGATTTTTAGGACCCACATGGTGTACCAGTACCAGCTATCCCTGCAAATATTTCCTAGCCAGTGCAGTTACCAACATGAAACATTGATCCACATGCCTTTCTGAGATTAAAACCTCCTATTCATACTGGTACAGACAAGCCGAATGAGCCAATGTTATTTTTGGAAGAGATAGAGAAAATGTTTATTTCTTTGGGTTGCCTCGAAACACAGGCCACAGAATTAATTGGGTTTCGGTTGAAGGGTGTAGCAGGGAAATGGTAGAGAGGTTACAAGACGGCCAAAGATTCTACATTACCGCCACTTACTTGGCCACAGTTCAAAGAAGCTTCTAAGTCCAAGTTGTTTCCTAGCAGTCGGATGTACCATGTCAGTGAACGAATGTGAGATGGAATTTACAAATTTGGTTGAGTATGCACCTAATTTGATACCGACAGAGAGAAAAAAAGTGAGAAGGTTCATTAAAGGATTCAATCTATATATGGCAAAAGATATGACTTCACATCAGGATGAAAATACTTATCTTCAGGTTGTCAATATCGATACACGTAAGGAGGCTTTTGATAAAATTGTGAGGAAAGCTAGAGAAAATGGCAAGAAGGTTAAAACCACAGGTAGTTATAGTGGACTTCTAGTTGGGGGAAAGAACATGAATCATTTAGTTCAGATTCAGTCAGTAGATCACTCGTCTCCTTATCCAGCTCCATTCAAACAAGGCTAGCAGAGTAAGGGTGAGGCCTATCTGGGACACAGTTCAACAAATCAAAGTCAGACTCGGTTCTCCTATCCTATTTGTTCCGCGTGCAATAAAAACATCTTGGGTAATGCCTTTTGGGTCAGAGAGGATGTTATCACTGCTATGACCCACGTCACCTTATGAAAGATTGTCCACGACTCAGGCATGCTCTAGGGAAGGCTTCAACAACTCAGGCAGCATCCACAGGTAATTTATTAGTAGTACCTCCTCCAGTTTGGGCACCTAATGCTCAGACTGGGCGTGGTGCCAATAGAGGTAGAGCCCAGGGAGGAGGAAGACCAACCAAATTCTATGAATTTCTAGATAGGCAGAATGCAGAGGCGTCTAACAAAGTTATTATAGGTATTCTCTCAGTTTGTGGTCGCCTTGCTTATGTATTAGTTGATACTGGTTCAACTTTCTCCTATGTGTCTCCTTATTTTTGTGTCAAGTTTGGAAAAGCACCATAACTATTAGGGCTCCCGTTTGAGGTTTCCACACCTAAAGGGGAATTTGTTAAAGTTGAGTATATATTTAGAAACTACATAATGATTGTTCATGGCAGAGAAACATTAGCTGATTTAAACTTGTTAGATATGGTTGACATTGACATCATAGCTAGAATGGACTGGTAATCTTCTTGTCATGCTACAGTTGATTGCCACGCGAAGTCAGTTAAATTCTCATTTATTGGGGAAGATCCAGTTATAATTAGAGGTGAAGTGGGTACGCTTGTGGGTAAGTTTATTTCTTACCTTAAGGATAGAAAGCTAGTGAGTAATGGGTGTTTGGCGTATATAGCACATGTGCGGGATATGAAATCCGACTCCCCAATGCTTGAATCAATACATATTTTGAAAGATTTTTCAGAAGTGTTTCCGGATGATCTCCCAGGGATACCACCAGCCAGGGAGATTGAGTTTGGCATAAACACATTACCAGGAACTCAGGCAATCTCAATTCCTCCTTACAGAATGGCTCTAGCTGAGCTAAATGTACTCAATAAGCAATTACAAGACCTTTTAGATAAGGGTTTTATTCGACCTAGTATTTTCCCTTGGGGTGCACCCGTGTTTTTCGTGAAGAAAAAGGACGGTTCCCTACGGATGTGCATACATTACCGCTAGCTGAATAAAGTTACTGTCAAAAATAAATATCCACTTCCTAGGATAAATGACCTATTTGGTCAGTTACATGGTGATAGGTATTTCTCTAAAATAGACCTAAGATCAGGATACCATCAGTTAAGGATCCGATAAGGAGACATCCCGAAAACAGCTTTCATGACTCGGTATGGTCACTATGAAGTTTTAGTGATGTCCTTTGGGTTGACCAATGCACCAACAACCTTTATGGACTTAAAGAATAGAGTCTTTAAGCCTTTCTTAGATACATTTGTCATATTATATATTCATGATATACTGGTATATTCCCATAGCCGGAAAGATCATGAGTATTATTTGAGAACAGTTCTTCAAATACTAAAGGAGCACCACCTTTATGACAAATTCTCCAAATGTGAATTTTGGCATGATACAGTTAAAATTTTGGGGCACGTGGTCTCGAGAGAAGGCATTAGAGTAGACCCGTAGAAAATATAAGCAGTTAAGAGTTGCCCTATTCCGGCGACCCCCACAAAGATTTGCAGTTTTCTGGGATTGGCAAGTTACTACCGCCGTTTAGTAGAAGGGTTCTCTTTTGTAGCTTCCCCATTGACAAAGTTAACTCAGAAAAATGTGAAGTTTCAATGGTCTGAATCTTGTGAGAAAACTTTTCAAGAACTCAAAGAACAGGTTGACTATAGTCCCAATCCTGGCTCTACCGACCCCTATAGGTAAATTAGTGATCTATTGTGATGCTTCTAGAGTAGGGTTAGGTTGTGTTCTTATGCAGAATGACAAGGTAATTGCTTATGCTTCTAGGCAGTTAAAGAATCATGAGAGAAACTATCCTACCCACGATCTTGAGCTAGCAACAATTATTTTTGCTCAAAAAATGGCGTCACTACCTTTATGGAGAGTAATGTGACATTTATACAGATCATAAAAGTTTACAGTATATATTCAAGTAGAAAGAGTTAAATTTGAGACAACGCAAGTGGTTGCAATTGCTTAAATATTATGATTGTAATATCCTTTACCATCCTGGCAAAGCGAATGTGGTTGGTGATGCTCTGAGTAGAAGATCCATGGGGTATTTGACCAGGTTGTCTGTGGTCAAACGTCCAATAGTTAAGGAAGCCTAACAAATAGCTAGCCAAGGGGTTCGTCTCGATAAGAAGTATGGTGGAAGGTTGATAGCAAGTATGGGTGCTAAATCTACTTTAGTAGAGAAAGTTAAAGCCAAACAATTCGATGACGCTAGCTTGCTTAAGCTCAAGGAAGGTGTCCTCAGTGGCAAGATTACGAATTTTGCACTTGATGAGAATGGTATGATGAGACTTGATGGCCGCCTATGCGTGCCTAATGTAGATGATCCTATAAGGAAAATTATGGTTGAAGCTCATAACTCCAGATATTTAATACATCCTGGTCCTACTAAAATGTACCATGATTTGAAGGATATTTATTGGTAGAATAATATGAAGCGAGATATTGCATATTACGTATCACGGTGCCTTAACTGTCAGCAAGTAAAAGCTAAACACCATAGATCAGGCATCTTAGCTCAAGTCATTGAAATACTAAATGGAAATGGAAATGAATAAATATGAATTTTGTGGTTGGCTTGCCGCGAACTTTTAAGAAACATGACTCCATTTGGGTCATAATAGACCAACTCACTAAGTTAACTTTTTGTCAGTCAAAACAACCTACACGGCACCCCAGTATGCATCACTATACATAAAGGAGATTGTTCGGTTGCATGGTTCTTTCGTGTCCATTATTTCTGATAGAGGTGCTCAATTTACTGCTCAATTCTGGCAGATTTTTTAGGAAGGTCTTTGTACCCGATTTAATCTAAGTACGGTTTTTCACCCCCAAACAGACGGGCAAGCCGAGAGGACAATCCAGACCCTGGAAGATATGTTACGAGCATGTGTCCTAGATTTTAAAGGAAATTGGGATGATCATCTGACTTCGATGGAGTTCGCATATAATAATACTTATCAGGCAAGTTTCTAGATGGCCCCATTCGAGGCCCTATACGGGAGGAGGTGTCGTTCGCCTATAGGGGGTTTGAGATAGGTGAAACGAATCTTATTGGGAGAAATATAGTACAAGATGCCTTGAAAAAGGTGAAACTGATTCAAGAACGAATTAAAACAGCTCAAAGCCGACCAAAGTCATACACAGATATTAGACTACGCGATCTTGAGTTGAGAGAAGGTGATTATGTATTTTTAAAGATGTCTCCAATAAAAGTCGTTACGAGGTTCGGTAGAAAAGGAAAGCTTATCCCAAGATATATAGGGCCTTATCCAATTCTTGAAAGGATTGGGCTTGTAGCATATCGTCTATCTTTGCCTCCAGAGTTATCTTTGGTGCATCCATTGTTTCATGTGTCCATGCTGAAATAGTACTTTCATGATCCGAGTCATGTATTTTATAGGCAGGAGATAGAGTTTGATGATACTCTGTCATATGAGGAGGTCCCTGTAGCTATAATAGATAGGCAGATTCGTAGACTTCAAACCAAAGATGTTGCTTCAGTAAAAGTAATGTGGAGCAACCATTCAACTCAGGAAGCTACGTGGGAGTGAGAGGAATCCATGAGGAAACATATCCTTATTTGTTCGAGATTTCAGGTACATAATTTATTTTATACTTTAAAAATTTAGATTGGGAGTTATAGTATAATTATTTTTATAGTGACGCAAAGTGGTTTTAGTAGGTATATCGGTGTGCCTTGATAATGTATGTTGTTGTATTAGTTCGCTGGAGGTACGAAATGTTATTGTTTGGTTGTTTGGACAGGTTGAATTTTTTTGGATAGCTCCAGTTACAGAGAAAACTCTGTCGATATATATATATTTTTTTTAAATAAAATTTTTTAGGTGTTAGTCAATTTGGGGTGCTAAGGAATAAGTGAGAGTGACACAAAGGAGTAGGAATTCTTTTAGATTCAAGGACAACCATGATACAACATTCGAGGACGAATGTTCCTAAGCAAGGGAGAATGTAAAACCCCGTACATTGTTAGACTTTAAATGTTGATAATGACAATATTAATGACATGAATAAGATGCCTACCGGTATAAGGACCTACACAGTGTAAATAAAGTGGTTGGAGATATGCCTATAGCACATAGTGATTAGAAGTGGGTGATATGATATATTTATATTAAAAATAAAAAGACAAGAGAATAGAAATTTAACAAAAATAGAATTGGACTAGTCACGTGGACTAAGTATGGTCACGTGATATATATGGATTGGAATCTTAAAGAAAAGGCATTAGAATGAAACATTAAGAATTGGTACGGGATTTAGAGTGCTCGTTTTGGCCGAAGCTTTTAGGCAGCAAAGTTTTTCCTTTTGGTTGCTTGTGTTCTTTCCACTAACAAACGAAAGTAAGAAAATTCCTTCATCCTTCTGGTTTTCTTCACTTCTTTCTTATTTAGTTGTCTACTCTATTATTTAGATGGGTTATTGTAATTGGAAACAGGAGTTAGGGTTGAGTAGCACAGGGAAAAATTGATAATGAAGATTTAAATTTGTGAAAAAGATGAAACCTTTGATTGGGTATTGTACTGTGTTGTTGATAATGTTATTAAGGAGGATTGTAACCATTGTATTGTAAAATAATGAAGTGAGTAAGTTTTGTTCCCACGTAATAGAGGAAAAACTCACAGATTAGAGGATTTGAACCAGTGTCCCTAAATTAATGGGAATAAAGTTGCAAGCTTTACGCATTTATTGATGTAATTTGAACTACTTTATCATGTAGATTGTGAAATTAGTGTCCGGGATTGCTTGAAGGAGGTGTGAAGTGGAAGTTAAGCTTGTCATCTTGAGGTGAGTTGAGGCTTATTCTCCTAGTAGGGAATTTTAATAGATCCCACATGCTCCATGTGTTTGATAAATCTAAGCCATGTCTCCTTGTGCTCCAGTATTCAGTTCACGTCATTCTTATTCACTACGACTTTATATATGATACAGTTACATATTTATGTGTATTTATGTACCTTTGATGGTGATATTCACATTTAGTGATGTATTCAGTTCCAGTATTTATTTATGCATTAATGTGATCACATTGAAGGGAGAGCTACCCGAACTCTCCTTGCGTGAGTGCCATAAGGCCGGGGTTAGATACCCCACGCTCGTAGGGCTATTGTTTGCTGGGGAGATAGGCTGACACTCACCCATGAATGTTGCTAGATCTCACGTACGTAGGGACACTATGTGTAACTTAGTTTCTTTTACAAGCTAGCTATTACCTTACGGTTCCACTTCTAGCTATGTACTTGCAGGATCATCCTACCATTTTAGACTTTTGTTTGTTGTCAGTTTTCAGCTCTTATACTGCTTACATTCTTTCAGTGGACGTATTTCTTTCTTGTTATGTTTATCCTAGAAGGTCTCGTTCCACCTTCTTAGGAGGTAGCCCGTGAGACTTTCTGAGTATCATATTATGATACTTAGCCCGTGATGGCCTGCTTCTTTTCTTTTCTTGGATGCGGATACTACTGGCCACGTTACATGCACTATAGGATAGGACTAGCTTTTAGCCCAAACACCTTCCCGCTTCTCTTCTCTGTGGAAACTCGGACTTAGTATTTATTTATATTTTCTTAGAGTGCAGAGTATGCCCCAAAGGCATATATGCTCAGTACTCGTAGAGGCTCGTGACATAGTCTATTGGGTCTTATACAGTTTTTTTTTTTACTCTCAGTTGGGTATTTTATTAAGATTTATGACTAAGCTCTTAGTTTGAATTCAGTTTTATTTTTGTTTATAATTATTTCATGGCCTCATTTTGGGTTACTTTAGTTACCATGATTCTTAGTACAAATTAGTTAAGGGTTCACTTGACAGGTTGTATAGGTCGGGTGCCAATCACGTCCTACCTTAGCTTTTGGGGCGTGAAATAAGACTGGTAATACTGAGTCACGAACTCTAACTAAATACATTGAATGATCTTAAAGATCGAATATATAATATTGTTGGAATAAGAGTTGACAGTACAATATAATGGAAAGACTCCAAGGGACTGCGACGACCAAACAGCTCTACCTTGAGTCCTTGCGATCAACACACTAATTCTACTCGAGTACGATATCTCTAATACTTGGCTCTGCATAAAAATCTGTAAAAGTGTAGTATTAGTATACCACAGTCGGTACCCAGTAAGTATCAAGACTAACCTCGGTTGAGTAGTGATCAGGTACAATCAAGACACTCACTAGTCAAATTGTGCAATATAGCATACAAAAATAATAGAAAATAAATAGCAGTGATGGCAACAATAATCAACTTGTGACATAAACAGCAAGGCAACAGGAACACCATAAATATTGCCCAAACGAATAATAAACACAAGTACAACCAATTAATTAAGTCCTTCAAAATATACATCTTTTATCTATAAGTTTTTCAAATAAAAATCTTTAGAATATAATCCGTATAATTAAATATATCCCGAATATACTTTATACAAATAAATATCTTACGAATATAATTCTTTCAATTAAATTTCTTTCAAATATAATTCTTTCAAGTAAATATCGTTCGATTATAATTCTTTCGATTAAATACCTTTTGAATATAATTCTTTCTAGTAAATACCTTTCGAATATAATTCTTTCAAGTAAAAGTCACCATGTGACACCTCATTTAACTTTCCTGGTGTGAGAAATATATTCAACATATCACATCGAACGGAATGGTAATACCTTCGTGTACTTGTCTCATTCTCACCCGATATATAAATACACACACACACACACTATATATATATATATATATATATATATATATATATATATATATATATATATATATATATATCAAATAATATTAACACGATAATACTCTTCGTGTATTTATCTCTTTCCCACCGGGCATACATATAACACTACCAACTAGGTAAAAGAAATGCCAATAACAATAAATGAAATAAAGTGGGAGGCACACAGGAAGCAACAACGACTACAAGTCACTTAGAAAATATAGTTGCACAATAACAGGTCAAGATAAAGGCATGAATGTATACACAATGAAAACGATATCACAATATAATGTATGTCTCTTGTCCTCGCCGACACGAGAACACCCTTCCTGCCATGAACATATAATGGCACGGCATCACCCTTCGTGCTTTTTCTCTCATCCTCACATGATAATATAAATGAAATGGCACGACATTATCCTTCGTGCATTTTAAAAATGGCACGGCATCACCCTTGGTGCATTTTAAGAATGGCACGGCATCACCCTTCATGTTGTATATTTTCCTCACATGATAAAATAACTAAAAAGGCACGACATCACTCTTCGTGCTTTACACTCGCAAATGGCACGACATCACCCTTCGTGCTTTACTATAATGACCTGGCCGATCGTTTTGAGTATTACAACCTCGTTCCCCCATTTACTGCTCAAATTATGCTTTACAGTTGTTGTATGACTTGCCGGGATAATTGATTCGGGCCCGCTGAGGTTTTGAAATGAATTGAGACACTTAGTCTCCAAGATGAAAACATAAGTTGAAAAGATTGACCGGTTATTGACTTATGTGTAAACGACCCAAAGAGAGTTTTGATGATTCCAATAGCTCTGTATGTTGATTTTGGACTTAGGAGCATGTCCGGAAAATTATTTGGAAGTCTGTAGTTAAATTAGGCGTGAAATAGCTAAATCAAAATTTAAGTTTGGAAGTTTGATCGGTTTTTGACTTTTTGATATGTGGGCCAGAACCAGATTCTGGAAATTGGAATAGGTCTGTTATGTCATTCATGAGTTGTGTGCAAAATTTGAGGTCAATCGGACTTGATTTGATAGGTTTCAGCATCGAATGTAGAAGTTGAAATTCTTAGTTTCATTAAGCTTGAATTTGGGGTATGATTCATGGTTATAGCATTTTTGTTGTGATTTGAGGCCTCGACTAAGTTTGTATAATGGTTTAGGACTTGTTGGTATATTTTGTTGAGGTTTCGGGGGCCTTGGGTGAGTTTCGAATGATTAACGGGTCGAATTCGAACTTAAGAAATACTTGAATTTTTCTGTTGCCCGTGTCTTCGCACCTGCATATGATGAACCGCAGGTGTGGCCCGAAGAAGCGAGCAGCCCTTCATAGAAGCAGACTGGTCACTGCTGTGCAGGATCCGCATGTGCAGATTTGTGCACGCATAAGCGCGACCACAGAAGCGGTGACACTGATCGCAGAAGCGGAAGAATTTGCACATGCGAAGGAACCTGTGCAGAAGCACTACCGCAGAAGCGGTCCTAGACATCGCAGAAGAGAAAACAGCTAGCCAAGGTTGTCTCACAGATGCGAGCTTGTTACGCAGAAATGATGGTCGTAGATGCGACCTAGTGTCCGCAAATGCAGAAACGCTGGGCAGAATGCCTTATATTCGAGGGTTCAAGATTTTTATCCATTTTCGGATTTTGGAGCTCGGGTTGGGCGACTTTGGAGAGGATGTTTTTCACACAACTTGGGGTAAGTGTTCTTGAATCCCTTGTGATTATATTTCGTGAATTAATCTTCATTTTTGGTGTATGATTATCGAATCATCAAGAGAAATCGAAGTTAATTTCTCTAATTTGATAAAACATATTTGTGAGTTTTGAATACCGATTCAGAGTCGGATTTGAGTGAAATTAATATGGTTGAACTCATAATTGGATGAGTTATTTGATTTTTTGAGTTTAGTCGGATTCCGATACGTGGTCCCCACTGTCGATTTTTCGAACGGAGTTAGAAATTTTTATAATTTGTTAAATTGCAAGCATTGGAGTCTATTTTGATTAATTTTGCACGTTGTTTGACTACTTTTGTATCATTTGGCATGGAATTTAGGAGATATAAAGGAGTTCAGAGGTTGATATTCGCGAAATGAAATTTCCAGAGTGTTGTTTAGTTTGCCCGATATTGGATTCGTCTTGTTCAAGGCAAGTAACTCTTCTATCTTGGAACTAAGTGTATGAAACTATACGTGCTATGTGTTTGGTATTGAGTTGATGCACATGCTAGTTGACGTGTGTGTGGGCGTGCCCCATGTGAACTGTGACTCCGTTATTCCTATGGTATTGTATAGTTACATGAACTTATCTGTAATCATGAAATTTCTACGTACTAGAGTTATCGAGTTGTGATTCATGTTACAAACCATGTCTTGGCTACATGCTTATTTGGTGGGGACCCATTGAGGTCGTTACTGCTTTTGAGTTATTTGCTTACATTGAAGTTTCATACTCAGTCATGTTCATTCATTTTATATTATATCTCAGTCTCTGTTGCTACATATTGACACATCATATCATCATTTTTGGGCTAGTTTACTGACATTGTGAGCCCGAGAGACTGGAGAGATTGATGGCTGAGTGAAGCTGAGGGCCTGATTGTGAAGATATTGATACTATAGCACGTGAGTTTTCCGTGCTGTTTATAGCGCCTAGGCTGAAGGAGACCCTCCAGAGTCTGCACACCCCCTTAGTGAGCGCGGTTAATTTATATTGAGGGATGGATCTTTTCTGGGCATGGATCCTGTCCGAAGCATTTATACCTAGGGATGGATCGTCCCCACGGGATGGATTGTCCCCACTCAGTGCTGAGTGACTGATGGTCAGTTGATGTATATATTTCGGGATGGATCTTCCCAGGGCCGGATTGTCCATATACAATACTTAGTGATTGAGCATGATGAGTTAAAAGTGTGAGACAGTGAGATTGAGTACTCTGAAAGTGTGAGTACATGAGTTCATCTCTTATATACATTGCATTGATATGCACGCATGACATACATGCATATTGTTATGAACTGTTGCTGGTTACTGGAATTTGACTCTGACCCTTGTCCCAGCTCGTCACTACTTTCAACCTAAGGTTAGGTTTGTTACTTATTGAGTACATGAGGTCGATTATACTCATACTACACTTCTGTACCTTGCGTGCAAATGTTGGATGTTGATATTGTGGAGATTGACGGGAGATGGATTTGAAGATGTGACTGCGTTTCGGTTATAGCTGCCTCTTGTTAATGGAAGCCTTAGATTATAAAGATTTGTTTATGTACATTTCGAACATATGATGTATTTATTTCATACTAGCTTTGTAAATTCTAATCTTAGAAGTTCATGATTTGTACTATCACTCCTTGGGAATTGTATAAGTTTCAGATATTTTCTTTTACTTAATTATCTTGTTAAATTTCATTGGAATTGGATAGTTGATAACTGGCTTACGTAGCGGGTTGGGTTAGGTTCCATCACGACTAGTTAGATTTTGGGTCGCGACAAGTTTGTATCCGAGCTCTAGGTTCATAGGTTCTACAAATCATGAGCAAGTGTCTAGTAGAGTCTTGCGGATCGGTATGATGACATCCATACTTATCTTCGAGATGCTACAGGGAATTTATGATAATTTCCTATCTTTCTTTCCTTATCGTGCGAAATTGATTCAGCTTGAAACATAATTCTTTGAATTCCTTCCACGCATTCGTGTGCACATGTGAGCACTCGGTATTAGTTGTGCATCACCGGCTTGTGATTCCATGAACGAGGTTCGAAATGTGTATTTTGTGTTTTGGTGATGGGCTAGTCTGGAGGACTTGAGGCCAGGTTTAGACCACAGCTCAGGCTCAGTAGCTTCGGTTGTAACTTGTATATTTAGACTCATATGTCCGATAGTGTCCCTATGAGTGGAGCTTGTGGCTCGATGAGCGGTTGAATGGCTATATGATGAGTCTGATGTGACTGCGAGATGTGTTCAGATGGGTTGAATGTGATGAATAAAGTTTACTTGTGACTCAAGATTTTTCTAATGGGTACTTGATTTCTGTCTTGATTTGACGTATAGTCTCGAGTTGTGAGTATATTGAAAGATCTTAAACATTGTCTAATTGTGGAATAAATTAAATTCTTATGTCTTGTTAATGAGCTTGGACTCAGGAAGATTAAGCGAATGCGCAATAATTGTGGTTGCGAAAGGTTATAGCAAGATGCCAATTTGAGGCTAAGTAAGTGGATTATCTCATGCAGAGTAACCTACGTAGGTGTATTCCTTATAATGTTGGGTGGAGAATTTCTTTTCTACCAGCGGAGTGTATGTATTGAGATTTGAACTTGAATCCGGTTGGCAAAGTTGACATGAGTGTCAAGAGAATAAATGTGATTTAGTGGATGATTGAGGTATCATATAATGCTACGGACGGTTTAATCTCATGGCTATATATTAAATTTTAGTTCTGGTTTGGAACATACTTGTGGATCAATTATGATTGCAGAGGTTGAGATAGAGGATGACTCGAGTCAGGAAATTCCTTTATACGGGTAGCATTACACTTTATGAAAATATGAAAAACATTGAATGATTAAGTTGTTATTTGAAGGATGTAGTGTGCACGGAGTTTGAATTTGATTATTGGTGCTAAGGCAAGTTTACTTCTTTGGGTGTTGTAATACTAATGGGTCATGTGTCTTTCGGCCCGTTTGGGTTGGAGCAATTTAGATTTGAACAAAGTGGGTGACTCTTGAGAAGGTACTAATGGATTCAAAAATGTATAAGTGGCAATAGAAAATTTTTCGTATTCGTATATTGCTAGGATTGGTTATTTACTTTGGATGGTGTCGGGACTTGCAATAATTATGTATACTGAGCTTTGGGTAAGGGTCGTAGTGTTCTGACAAGGAGAAGTGTTAACTTGAGGGTAATTCAGAAGAAACTCGGAGAAAATAGGACAATGGGGTAGTAGGCTGGACCAGTATGGTAATGGTGTGCTCGGTTCTTTTGGGTGATTAAGATGTGGTGAAGCTCTACAAAAGTTGGTGGCAATATTCTTGGTTTTGGTGTCCTGCGTGGCTTGGTCGAGTTAGTGGAATTCAGTTCTGATAGCTTGGTTATGTGCAAATGTATATCAAAGTGTTCTTGAGGGTTTCTACCATGGTTTGAACCGAATATTTTCTACCGGTGTGTGGAACGTGTTGTGTATTATGATTTCCTCCTGGAAGGAAGCAAGAGGACAGATTCTAACTGACTGGGTAAGTAATTTGCTTGTGACTCAGATTGTTAATGAGATTCTTGTATTTTCATGTAATGGCCTAATAGAGGCGGCGCGTGGAGTGAGACTTAGATTTGCATGTGCAAGTATACAGTTCAGTTTTGAAGGGATGGTCATGAATTCTTAGATAACATGGGCGGTTCCAAATGACTAGATGAATACTATTACTACTCGGTATTACATATGAAGGGTGCATATTTCAGAAGGCATATTATGTTTTGTCTTACGGATGTTTCATTAGTATTGCGGTACTCACCTGGTTTATAGACTGCTGGTATTCAAATTCTTTTCGATGTGGTACGGAAGAATTATAGAAGTATTCCTCGTGGGAAGATCGTGTATGAGGGGTGAGTTAGTCATTCGTATGCTAGAATTGGGATCAGTTATGAAGATTCATGTGTCCTATGAATTTGGAGATTGGAGTTCTCATAAGCATATTGTTCCAAGGTTGCGACCTGTTTGAGGTGAGTATTTTATTTAAACTCAGTGGATGCACTAGTTGCGTTAGTTATTTGTGATAGCTACGCGCTATGAGTGTGCATATAAGTGAGGTTTGAGCCCATGTGCGGGCATCGGGGCAAGTATTCATACTCGGAAGAATGCTTAGGCTATGATATGCCTAAAGTTGACTGTTAAGCATAAAGTTATAACATTTCTCGTATTTGTACCTTTTTGGAGAACTATCTGGGCTATACTTGAGGTTATAAAGAGGCTAACTCCCTGAAAAAACTTGGTAGTTACTATATATGGCTTAACTTGCCGATTTGAGTTGTGATAGTAGACTTTGCACATGCCTACACTATGGCGTGTTATTTATACTAGTCCAGGATCATGAGAATCTTATTTCATTATCATATACATGTGTACTTGTTTAATTGCTCCTGTATGATATGTTGGATTAGAGGCCAGTGACCATGACATGCGGTTGATGTTAATGTCAGCTCTAAAAGAGCTAGTTACCGTTGTTATATTCTTGTGTCTTAGTTCTACTATATATGATGAGCTTATAGCATTGCAGTTATGGTGGTGCTTGTTGAACTTGAAATATGATTCTTTTCTATGAGACATTTTCCATTTTTGGGTACACGGATTGCGCAGTTGTGGCTTGAGTTATATTGGTGTTTCATGTCCGTGGGATAGTTGTGTTTAATAAAACATGGTCATTGGACCTAGAATGGGTACTATTAGGTTTGATTACGGTATATTTGGGAGGATGACATTGAAAGTCGACTTAGAAAGTGATTATGGTTCTGGTTCGGGTGAGAGAGCTCCAGGACTTGTTGATCTGATAAGGGGTTATGATATTAGTGTGTTTCTTTTGTTAGCAGCAGTGTACGAAGGTTTTGGATTGAGGTTTGGCTTGATATGGGGTTTAATACTAGTACGGGTTAGTTAGAGTAGTTACTGTGATCGGGAATGGTGCTAAAAGCATGCGAGTTGTGTAGTATTCTATGTGATTATATATGGGGTTATGGTTATGGCTTGGTACCGCTTATTCAGACTCATACAATGTGTAGACGTAAGATTCATGTCTTCAAAAGAAATTCTGTATGTTGTAAATTGAATTCCAAGGTTTATTGGCTAAGGTTAAAGTACTGATCTTCAATTACGTGCTATTGTCATGCCTATATGGAATAGGGTGGCGTGGGATCACCCCCGGGTACGTGCGTGGTAAGATGGAATAGTGATTTGATGGCTTGGAAACAACTCCTGGCATGTTCGAGGACGAACTTATGTTTAAATGGTGGAGAATGTAACAACATGGAAGGTCGTTTTGAGTATTACAACCCCATTTTCCCATTTACTGCTCAAATTATGCTTTACAGTTGTTGTATGACTTGCCGGGGTAATTGGTTCGTGCCCGCCGAGGTTTTGAAATGAATTGAGACACTTAGTCTCCAAGATAAAAACTTAAGTTGAAAAGATTGACCGGATGTTGACACATGTGTAAAAGACCCCGAAATAGAGTTTTGATGATTCCAATAGCTCCGTATAGCGATTTTGGACTTAGGAGCGTGTCCGGAAAATTATTTGGATGTCCGTAGTTAAATTAGGCTTGAAATGGCTAAAATAAAAAATTAAGTTTGGAAGTTTGACCGGGGTATTGACTTTTTGATATCGGGGCCGAAATCTGATTCTGGAAATTGGAATAAGTCCATTATGTTATTTATGCCTTATGTGCAAAATTTGAGGTCAATCGTACTTGATTTGATAGGTTTTGACATCGAATGTAGAAGTTGAAATTCTTAGTTTTATTAAGCTTGAATTGGGGTATGATTCATGGTTTTAGCATTGTTTGATGTGATTTAAGGACTTGACTAAGTTCGTATAATGTTTTAGGTCTTTTTGGTATATTTGGTTGAGGTTCCGGGGGCCTTGGGTGAGTTTCGGATGATTAACGGGTCGAATTCGGTCTTAAGAAATGCTGGAATATTTCTGTTGCTGGTGTCTTTGTAACCACGCATTAGGAACCGCATGTGCGGCTCGCAGAAGCAGACTGAGCACTGCTGGGCAGGAGCCACAAATTTGGATTTGTGCGTGCAGAAGCGCGACCGCAGAAGCGATGACACTGATCGCAAAAGCGGAAGGAAACACAGATGCGAAGGAACCTGCGCAGACGCACGGGCGCATAAGAGGTCCTAGACATTGCAAAAGCGATCACTTTTGGCCAAGGCTGTCTCGCAGATGCGAGCTTGTTACGCATAAGCGATGGTTGGAGATGCGACCTAGTGTCCGCAAATGCGGCAACGGTGGGCAGAATGCCTTATATTCGAGGGTTCAACATATTTATCCATTTTCGGATTTTGGAGTTCGGGTTGGGCGACTTTGGAGAAGAATTTTTCCACACAACTTGGGATAAGTATTCTTCACTCCCTTATGATTATACTTCATGAATTAATCTTCATTTGTGGTGTATAATTATAGAACCTTCAAGAGAAATCGAAGGAAATTTTTATAATTTCATAAAACGTATTTGCGTGTTTTGAATACCGATTTAGAGTCGGATTTGAGTGACATTAGTATGGTTGAACTCATAATTGGATGGTTTATCAGATTTTGTGAATTTCGTCGGATTCCGATACGTGGTCCCCACTGTCAATTTTTCGAACGGAGTTAGAAATTTTTATAAATTGTTAAATTGTAAGCATTGGAGTGTATTTTGATTAATTTGCATGTTGTTTGAGTAGTTTCGAATAATTTGGCGCGGAATTTAGGATGTATGAAGGCGTTCTGAGGTTGATACTCGCAAAATGAAATTTACAGAGTATTGTTTAGTTTGCCCAACATTGAATTCATCTTGTTCAAGGTAAGTAACTCTTCTAATCTTGTAGGTGAGTGTATGAAACTATATGTGTTATGTGTTTGGTGTTGAGGTGACACACATGCTAGTTGACGGGCGTGTGGGCATGCACCATGTGAACTATGACTCCGTTATTCCTGTGGTATTGTGTAGTTACCTGAACTTATCTGTAATCAAGAAATTTCTACGTACTAGAGTTATCTAGTTATGATTCATGTTAGAAACCATATCTAGGCTACTTGCTTATTCGCTAGGGACCCATTGACAGGTCGTTATTGCTTTTGAGTTATTTGCATACATTGCAATTTCATACTCAGCCATGTTCATTCATTTCATATCATATCTAAGTCTCTGTTGCTACATATTGACACGTCATATCATCATTTTTAGGCTAGTTTACTAACATTGTGAGCCCGAGAGACTGGAGAGAATGATGGCTGAGTGAGGCCGAGGGCCTGATTGTGAGGATACTGATACTATGGCACGTGAGTTTTCCATGCGGTTTATAGCGCCTAGGCTGAAAGAGACCCTCCGGAGTCTGCACACACCCCAGTGAGCGCGGTTGATTTATATTGAGGGATGAATCTTTCCTGGGCATGGATCCTGTCCGAAGCATTTATACCTAGGGATGGATCGTCCCCACATGCTGGATTGTCCCTACTCAATGCTGAGTGACTGATGATCAATTGATGTATATATTCCGGCATGGATCTTCCCTGGGCCGGATTGTCCATATACAATACTGAGTGATTGAGCATGATGAGTTGAAAGTGTGAGACAGTGAGTTTGAGTACTCTGAAAGTGTGAGTACATGAGTCCATCTCTTATATACATTGCATTGACATGCACACATGACATACGTGCATAGAGATGTATCGTCCTCATGTTGTACGGTATCACGTCATTCATTTTACACTAGATATCTGGAGAGAAAATGAAACATCTTATTTGTTGTTGAAAGGATTTTTGGGAAAATTACTGTTTTCAAACTTACTTATATTTTCGGCAACTTCGGTAAACGATTTGGGTTTTAACTGATATACATGAAAGGAAGAATTATTTCCAGAAATCATGATTAAGCTGAGCATTTTATCTCTGAGTTACTTATTTTATTACTTGATTTACATCGTTATGCACTGTTGGTGGTTATTGGTGTTGGACCCGACCTCTTTTCCAGCTCGTCACTACTTTAAACCTAAGGTTAGGTTTGTTACTAATTGAGTACATGGGGTCAGTTGTACTCATACTACACTTCTGCACCTTGCGTGCACATGTTGGATGATGATGATGTGGAGACTGACAGGAGCTGGATTTGTAGATGTACATGCGCTCCGGTTGTAGATGTCTCTTGTTCATGGTAGCCTTAAATTAAAAAGATCTGTTTATGTACATTTCGAACAGATGATGTATTTATTTTATACTAGCTTTGTAAATTCTAATCTTAGAAGCTCATGATTTTTACTACAGTCCATGGGGAATGTATAAGATTTAGATATTTTCTTTTACATAATTGTATTGTTAAATTTCATTGGAATTGGATAGTTGATAACTGGATTAACTAGAGGGTTGGGTTAGGTGCCATCAAGACTAGTTAAATTTTGGGTCGTGACAAGTTAGTATCAGTGCTCTAGTTTCATAGGTTCTACAAGTCATGAGCAAGTGTCTAGTAGAGTCTTACGGATCGGTATGATGATGCCCATACTTATCTTCGAGAGGCTACAAGGTATTTAGGATAATTTCCCATCTTTCATTCCTTATCGTGCGAAATTTATTCAGCTTGATACATAATTATTTGAATTCTTTCCACACATTGGTGTGCGCATATGAGCGCTTAGTATTAGTTGTTCATCCCCGGCTTATGATTCCATGAACGAGGTTCGAAATGTGTATTCTGTATTTTGGTGATGGGCCAGTCTGGAAGACGTGAGGCCATGTTTAGACTGCACCTTAGGCTAGGTAGCTTTTGTTATAACTTGTACATTTAGACTCATATGTCCGGTAGTGTCCCTATGAGTGGAGCTTGTGGCTCGATGAGCGGTTGAATGGCTATAAGATGAGTATGATGTGACTGCGAGATATGTTCAGATGGGTTGAATATGACGAATAAAGTTTACTTGTGACTAAAGATTTTGCTACTGGGTACTTGATTTCTGTCTTGATTTGACGTATAGTCTCGAGTTGTGAATGTATTGAAGGATCTTTAACGTTGTCTAATTGTGGAATAAATTAAATTCTCATGTCTTGTTAATGAGTTTGGACTCAGGAAGATTAAAAAAATGCTTAGTAATTGTGGCTGCGAAAGAGTATAGCAAGATGCCAATTTGAGGTTAAGCAAGTGGGTTATCTCTTGCAGAGTAACCTACGTAGGTGTGTTCCTTATAATGTTGAGTGGAGAGTTTCTTTTCTACCAGCGGAGTGTATGTGTTGAGATTTGAACTTGCATCTAGTTGGGAAAGTTGACTTGACTATCAAGAGAATAAATGTGAATTTAGCGGATGATTGATGTATCTTATAGTTGGTGTTGCATGAGCTAAAGAATAATTTTCATTGAACTGACTGCGGTATTATGGAAGTAATAGAGTATGGGTATTGTGAGTTATGGAATGATTTATTCTATGGCTTTGAGCCAAGTGGGGGAGCCTTCTATAGATGGTTTAATCTCATGGTTATATATTAAATTTTAGTTCTGGTTTGGGACATACTTGTGGATTAATTATGATTGCAGAGGTTGAGATCGAGGATGACTCGAGTAAGGAAATTCCTGAATACGGGTAGCATTACACTTTATGAAAATATGAAAATCATGGAATGATTAAGTTGTTATTTGAAGGATGTAGTGCACACGGAGTATGAATTTGATTGTTAGTGCTAAGGCGGGGTTACTTCTTTGGGTGTTGTAATACTAATGGGGCATGTGTATTTCGGCCCGTTTGGGGCGGTGCAATTTGGATTTCAACAAAGTGGGTGACTCTCAAGAAGGTGCTAATGGATTCAAAAATGTATAAGTGGCAATTGAAAATTTTTCAGTTTCGTATATCACTGGGATTGGTTATTTACATTGGATGCTGTCGGGACTTGAAGTAATTTATTATATTGAGCTTTGGGTAAGGGTCGTAGTGTTCTAGGAATTATTGGATAATTAGTTGACGTCCCGGGGGCCTCGCGTGAGTTTTGGATGATTAACGGATGATTAATGGATTGAATTCGAACTTAAGAAATGCTGGAATGTTTCTGTTGCTGGTGTCTTCGCACCTGAGCATGAGGAATCGCAGAAGCGGCCCGCAGAAGCGAGCAGCCCTTTGTAGAAGGAGACTGGGCAATGTTGGGCAGGAGCCGCAGATGCGGATTTGTGCGTGAAAAAGCGAGACCACAGAAGCGATCACTGCTGGCCAAGGCTGTCTCGCATATGCGAGCTTGTTACGCATAAGCGATGGTCGCAGATGCGACCTAGTGTCCGCAAATGCGAAAACGCTGGGCAGAATGCCTTATATTCGAGGGTTCAACATTTTTATCCATTTTAGAATTTTGGAGCTTGGGTTAGGTGAATTTGGAGAGGTTTTTTCCACACAACTTGGGGTAAGTGTTCTTGACTCTCATGTGATTGTATTTTATGAATTAATCTTCATTTTTGGTGTATGATTATCGAATCTTCAAGAGAAATCGAAGAAAATTTCTATAATTTCATAAAATGAATTTGCGAATTTTGAATACCGATTCGGAGTCGGATTTGAGTGAAATTAGTATGGTTGAACTCATTTTGTGAGTTTCGTCGGATTTCGATACGTGGGCCCCACTGTGATTTTTTTAGCGGAGTTAGCAATTTTTATAAATTGTTAAATTGCAAGCATTGGAGTATATTTTGATTAATTTGCACATTGTTTGACTAGTTTCGTATCATTTGGCATGGAGTTTAGGAGATATGAAGGCGTTCGGAGGTTGATACACGTGGAATGAAATTTCTGGAGTATTGTTAGCTTGCCTGTCATTGGATTCGTCTTGTTCGAGGTAAGTAACTCTTTTAATCTTAGAGCTGAGGATATGAACCCTAACTATACATGTTATTTGTTTGGTGTTAAGGTGACGCACATGCTAGGTGAAGGGCATGTTGGTGTGCACCATGTTAACTGGGACTCTGTTATTTCTGTGATATTGTGTAGTTACCTAAACTTATCTCTAATCATAAAATCTCTACGTAATAGAGTTATTGAATTGTGATTCATGTTAGAAACCATGTCAAGGCTACATGCTTATTCGGTTGGGACCCATTGAGGTCGTTCCTGCTTTTGAGTTATAGGCTTACATTGCAATTTCAAACACAGCCATGTTCATTCATTTCATATCATATCTCAGTCTCTGTTGCTACATATTGACACGTCATATTATCATTTTTGGGCTAGTTTCCAGACACTGTGAGCCCGAGAGACTGGAGAGATTGATGATTGAGTGAAGCCGAGGTCCTAATTGTGAGGATGTTGATACTGTGGCACGTGAGTTGTCTGTGCGGTTTATAGCGCTTAGGCTGAAAGAGCCCCTCTGGAGTCTGCACACACCCCCAGTGAGCGCGATTGATTTATATTGACGGGTGGATCTTCTTTGGGCATGGATATTGTCCGAAGCATTTGTACCTGGTGATGGATATTCCCCACGAGCTAGATTGCCCCTACTCAGTATCGTCTATCTGGAAAGAAAATGAAACATCTTATTTATTGTTGAAAGGACTTTTGGGAAAATTACTATTTTCAAACCTACTCATATTTTTGGCAACTTTGGTAAACGATTTGGGTTATCACTGATATACTTGAAAAGAAGAATTATTTTAAGAAATAATGTTTAAGCTGAGCATTTTATCTCTCAGTTACTTCTTTTATTACTTTCTTTACGACATTATGGACTGTTGTTGGCTATTGATGTTGGACCCTACCTTTATTCCAGCTCGTCACTACATTCAACCTAAGGTTAGGTTTGTTACTTATTGAGTATATGGAGTCGTTTGTACTCATTCTACACTTCTGCACCTTGCGTGCAGATATTAAATGCTGATGTTGCAGAGACTGACGGGAGCTGGATTTGAAGATGTACCCACGTTCCGGTTGTAGCTGACTCTTGTTCATGGTAGCCTTAGATTATAATGATCTGTTTATGTTCATTTTGAACAGATGATGTGTTTATTTCATACTAGCTTTATAAATTCTAATCTTAGAAGTTCATGATTTGTACTATCAGTCCTTGGGGAATGTATAAGATTTAGATATTTTGTTTTACTTAATTGTCTTGTTAAATTTTATTGGATTTGGATAGTTGATAAATGGCTTACCTAGCGGGTTGGGTTAGGTGCCATCACGACTAGTTGGATTTTAGGTCGTGACAAGTTGGTATCAGAGTTCTAGGTTCATAGGTTCTACAAGTCATGATCAAGTATCTAGTAGAGTCTTGTGGATCGGTATGATGACGTCCATACTTATCTTCGAGAGGCTACATGACATTTTGGATAATTTCCCATATTTCTTTCCTTATCATCCGAAATTGATTTAGCTTGAAATATAATTCTTTGAATTCCTTCCACGCATTCGTGTGTGCTTGTGTTCGCTCGGTATCAGTAGTGCATCGCCGACCTGTGATTACATGAACGAGGTTCGAAATGTGTATTCTGTGTTTTGGTGATGGGCCAGTCTGGAGGACTTGAGGCCAGGTTTAGACCGCAGCTTAGGCTCGGTAGCTTAGTTTATAACTTGATTTCTGTCTTGATTTGATGTATAGTCCCGAGTTGTGAGTATATTAAAGGATCTTTAACGTTGTCCAATGATGGAATATATTAAATTCTTATGTCTTGTTAATGAGTTTGGACTCAGGATAATTAAGCGAATACGTAGTAATTCTGGCTACGAAAGGGTATAGCAAGATGCCAATTTAAGGCTAAGCAAGTGGGTTACCTCTCCTGCAGAGTAACTTACGAAGGTATGTTCCTTATAATGTTGAGTGGAGAGTTTCTTTTCTACTAGCGGAGTGTATGTATTGAGACTTGAACATGAATTCGGTTGGGAAAGTTGACTTGACTGTCAAGAGAATATATGCCAATTTAGCGGATGATTGAGGTATCTTATGGTTGGTGTTGCATGAGCTTAAGAATAATTTTCGATCAACTGACTGCAGAATTAAGGCAATAATAGAGTATGGGTATTGTTAGTTATGAAATATTTTGTTCTATGGATTTGAGCCAAGTTTTGGAGCCTGCTACGAACGGTTTAATCTCATGGTTATATATAAAATTTTAGTTCTGATTTGGGACATACTTGTGGATCAATTAGGATTGCATAGGTTGAGATCGAGGATGACTCTAGCAAGGAAAATCTTGAATACGGGTGGCATTACACTATATGAAAATATGAAAACCATGGAATCATTAAGTTGTTATTTGAAGGATATAGTGCACACGGAGTATGAATTTGATTGGTGGTGCTAAGGCAGGGTTACTTCTTTGGGTGTTGTAATGCTAATGGGGCATGTGTCTTTCGTCCCGTTTGGGGCGGTGCAATTTAGATTTGAAAAAGTGGGTGACTCTCGCGAAGGTGCTAATGGATTCAAAAATGTATAAGTGGCAATTGAAATTTTTTTGGATTCTTACGTTGCTAGGATTGGTTATTTATATTGGATGGTGTCGGGACTTGCGGTAATTCTTTATAGTGAGCTTTAGGTAATGGCCGTAGTGTTCTGGCAAGGAAAAGTGTCAACTTGAGGGTAATTCAAAAGAAACTCGGAGAAAATAGGACAACTGGGTAGTAGGCTACACTAGTATGGTAATGGTATGCTCGGGTCTTTTGGGTGACTATGATTTGGTGAGGCTCTACAGATGTTGTTGGCAATATTCTTGGTTTTGGTGACCTGCGTGGCATGGTCGAGTTAGAGGAATTCAGTTCTGATAGCTTGGTTATATGCAAATGCATTTGAAATTGTTCTTGAGGGTTTCTACCATTGTTTGAACCAAATATTTTCTATCGGTGTGGGGCACGTGTTATGTATTGTGATTTCCTCCCAGAAGGAAGAAAGAGGAAGTATTCTAACTGACTGGGTATGTAGTTTGCTGGTGACTCGGAGTGTTAATGAGATTCTTGTGTTTTCATGTAATGGCCTAATAAAGGCGGCGTATGGAGTGAGACTGAGATTTGCATGTGCAAGTATACGGTTCAGTTTTGAAGGGATGGTAATGAATTCTTAGACAACACGGGTGGTTCCAAATGACTAGATGAATACTATTACTTCTTGGTATTGCATGAGAAGGGTTTGTATTTCAGAAGGCGTATTGTGTTTTGACTTACGGATGTTTCATTATTATTGCAGTACTTACCTGGCTGATAGAATGCTGGTATTCAAGTTTTTTTCTATGTGGCATGGAAGAATTATAGAAGTATTCCTCGTGGGAAGATCGTGTATGAAGGGTGAGTTAGTCATTCGAATGCTAGAATTGGGATCAGTTATGAAGATTCATGTGTCCTATGAATTTGGAGACTGGGAGCTCGCAGAAGCATATTGCTCCAGGGTTGCGACCTGTTTGAGGTAGGGGGCATAAAATCCGAAAAATTGAAAAACCGAATTCCGAACAAAATTGAATTAATTTGGTATTTCGGTTTCGGTTTATTTCGATGTTTTGGTTTATTTCAGTACAGAAATTTCGGTATTTCGGTTTAGTATATGGTATTGGGTTTTTGATATTTCGGTATACCGAAATAGTTTAGTCCAAGCCCAACTTTATTTTTATTTTTTAGCCTAATAACCTTAAGCCCACATCCCAAAAGTCCAAAACCACTAATTCCCTAATTCCTTACCCTTAGGCTTTAGCAAAGTTCCACCAAGCAGATTAAGAACTTCCAGAAATCTTGAAGCAGAGATGAAAAGTGTACAGATAGCAACTATCTTCGGAATTGAGCTTGAATGGATTTCTCAACTATCCTTCTTTTTTCTTTAGGATAAAGTATGGCTTTATACTCGAGGCATCAAAGGAGCTATTGCTTTTTATGTTTAAGTTGTAATACTTGGTGCAACTTTTTCTCTTGTATTAGCAAATGGTATTATAATATTCTTCCCTTGCATTGCCTCCATTTTTAGTCAAAGGCTAGTAAATAATACTAGCTATATTGGTTTCAAAAGTTGAAACGTATCTTTTCAACCCAAAGAACTACAGATTTTAATAGGCAGAAGCCTCATAACATAGCATGACAATTTATTTGAAAAAGCTATGGTCAACATGGATTACATTTGTTAATGGAGTGGAGGAGATAGTGAAGATTTGGTTTAAACCGAAACCGTACCGAACCAAAATAAAAAATACCAGACTGTACGGAAATATTTTGGTACGGTATTTGGTATACACAATTAAAAAACCGAATACCAAAATACCGAACTTAAATTCTTAAATACCAAACCGAAGTACCGAATGCCCACTCCAAGTTTGAGGTGTGTATTTTATCTAAACTTGGTGGAGGCACTAGTTGTGTTAATTATTAGTGATAGCTACGCACTATGAGTGTGCATATAAGTGCAGTTTGAGCCCATGTGCGGGCATCGGGGCAAGTATTCCTACTCGGAAGAATGCTTAGGCTATGATATGCCTAGAGTTGACTGTTAAGCATAAAGTTATAACGTTTCTTGTATTTGTACCTTTGTGGAGAACTATTTGGGCTTTACTTGAGGTTATAATGAGGCTAATTCCCTGAGAAAATCTTGGTAGTTACTATTTCTGCATTAACTTGCCGATTTGAGTTGTGATAGCAGACTTTGCACATGCCTACCCTATGGCGTGTTATTTATAGCAGTCCAGGAGCATGAGAATCTTATTTCATTATCATATACATGTATACTTGTTTAATTGCTCTTGTATGATATGCTGGACTGGAGGCCGGTGACCATGCCATGCAGTTGATGTTAATGTGAGCTCTAGAATAGCTAGTTACCATTGTTAGATTCATGTGTCTCAGTTCTACTATATATGATGAGCTTATAGCATTACCGTTGTGGTGGTGCTTGTTGAACTTGCAATATGGTTCTCTCCTTAGAGACATTTTTGATTTTTGGGTACACGGATTGCGCAGTTGTGGCTTGTGTTATATTGGTGTGGTATGTCTGTGGGATAGTTGTGTTTAATAATACATGGTCATTGGACCTAGAATGGGCACTATCAGGTTTGATTACGGTATATTTGGGAGGATGAAATTGAAAGTCGGCTTAGAAAGTGATTATGGTTTTGGTTTGGGCGAGAGAGCTCCATGACTTGTTGATCTGATAAGGGGTTATGAGATTCCGCGTGTTTCTTTTATTAGCAGTAGTGTACGAAGGTTTTGGAACGAGCTTTGGCTTGATATGGGTTTAATACTCGTACCGTGTTAGTTGGAGCAGTATAAATAATATCAAGGAGAGTGTTTAAACGACAATACAATACAATAATTCATATCACAATTTTCCCACAGGCCACAACCAACTCCAAAGACACAACAAAATCAATTAATTTCACAGCAAATATCCCAAGGCTCCACACAACGTATATAAAATCGCAAAAATAACAACAGATATCGAAAATTAACTCAGCATAGGACAATGCCTTCTTTAATCCAATTTTTTGATAAATATATATTAATGCCTCATTTTAAACTTATTTAATAATTATTTACTGATAAGGAATCCATATAATAAGCAATCACACCAAATTATCACACAAAAATAACCTCGGCAAACAAGGAATGACGAATGACAAATAAAGGATTTAATAAGAGCCGATATAATTTGCACATATAAACCAAGTACGTACTCGTCACCTCGCGTGCATAGTTTTCAATTACATAATTTTCACATAAGACTCAACGCCTAAGTGGTAATTTCCTCCACTCAAGGATAGGCAAGATACTTACCTTTTTTAAGTTAGGCCGATATTCCAAAATAGACTTCTTGCTTGAATTGACCTCTGCACAGATCAAATCTAATCAAATTAATTGTATAACTTCATTTAAATTCATCGGAAACAATTCCGGTTAATAAAACGTCAACTTAAAATTTTAGATTAAAAAGTCAACCAAAAGTCAATGCGTGGCCCGCATCTTGGAACCGGGCAGAATTTTCAAGAAATCTGAACACCCAATCCGATACTAGTCCAACCATACTAGTTTCAGTCAAATCCGACTTCGAATCGACATTCAAATCCCAACTATTCGTTATATGAAACTTCTACAATTTTTCCCAAACTTTCCATCTCAAAGTACTAATTAAATGATGAAAATAATGATATATTCATGTATATTAACCAAATCCGAGTTAGAATCACTTACCCCGATGATTTTCTTGAAAAACTCAGGAAACATCGCCACAAACCGAGATCTCTAGGTCCAAAAAAGAAAAATGAGATGGAAACCTCGTTTATATGGTACCGCATCTAACTTCCAAAGTGCTGATCGCACATATTTTTGTGCGGTCCGCACATTTAAGGTCTATGCGGCCACACTTCAACAACCACTGCACTACCATGATTTAGTACATTCATCATAACTTTCGGTACAAATATTCAAATACTAATTAATTTACCTTTCTGGAAACTAGACTCAAAGGGCTACAACTTTGATTTTTGGATCATCTCCAAATTCCTTATAGATCAAAAGATATGAACTTCTAAAGTCAAACCATCGAACCTACAGATTCTCCTTTTTGAGGCCGCGAGAAGAATTCTGTGGACCGCACGATTTCAACTGCAATCCGCACATTTTCAACTGCAGTCCCTATAATTACCATTGCCTCCGCACTTTGGGAGTTTGCGGCCACACATCCGCATTCCAAAATGTGCTCTCCGCTCTTCAACTGTTCCAGAATATCATTAGAGTGCCGAAATGCCCAAACTGTTCAAAACTAACCCCGAAACTCACCCGAGCCACTCGGTACCTCAACCAAACATACCAACAGGTCCTAAAACATAACATGGACATGCTCGAGGCCTCAAATGATATCAAACAACATCGAAACTATGAATCACACCACACCCATAACGACCCCTCTGAGGTCGCGACTGCTCGTACTGAGTCTATGCCAGATAACTGAAAAAACAACTGTAAGAACCTCGTGCTAGTGGCGCACTAAAAGTATTAACTAGAGTATGACGAATACTCTTAATAGCAGACTGGGCTGGCCGACTGCCCGGGCCTGCAGAGTAGAATCCACAGAATCCTCCAGAGTTTCGAGACCTTTTAGTCTCCTTTTCCTCACTTTGAACACGTTCTAACATTTTGGCAATCTCTACTACTTACTGAAATGGAATGCCAGTCTACAACTTTCGAGCCATACATATTTTAAAATCATAATCGAGCCCTTCGATGAATATTCAGACTCGCTCTCTAACTGTAGGAACCAAGATAGGTGCATGATGGGCTAACTCACTGAACCTGATATCATATTCTGGCACCGTCATGGTGCCCTGGCGCAACCATTCAAACTCTATGCACCATGCATCCCTGAGAGTCTGGGGAACAAATTCTATCAAAAATATTTACGGAAATTAAGCCCAAGTTGGTGGTGTTGCATCGGCTGGTCTGCTCTCTTCATAAGCTTGCCACCATTGATACGCTGCTCCTGACAACTGAAATATTGTAAAGGAAACTCCGCTCACTTCCACAATACCCATGGTGAGGAGAATACAGTGACACTTTTCTAGAAATCCCTGGGCATCCTCAGTAGTAGTGCCACTGAAGGTAGGTGGACTATACCTCTCTCAAGTCTTTTTTCTTCTTCTTCTGATGTCTCTGGCCTGAACTCAGGCTAAACCGGAATAACAGGTTGTACCGGCACCATACCCGGAACCTGACCAATGTGAACCTGCTATTCTGGAGCACGAGTGGTAGGAGTCTGAACTCCTCCCCCGATCTGTGATATATTTGGTGAAACGGAGATTAATCCCGCCTGAGATAATATACCAAAAATGTTTTCGAACTGTGCTAAAGTCTCCTCAAGTCCGGGGGTAACAACGACGCTTCTGGTACGTGTCCCCCAACTGGAGCTACGGGCGGCTTCTGAACTACTCATCTGACCGAAGTTCTAGCTGTGACACGTTGCCTTCCTCGGCCCCGGCCTCTTGCGGCCCTAGCAGTATGTGTGGGTGTTTGCTTAGCTGACCCGGTAGCACGTGTCCTCACCATTTGTGAGAGAATGGAGATACAAAGGCTCAAATTCCAAAATCAACAAATCTTCACCATAGGAATGAAAGAAGTGGAAATTTCCTAACAGTTTTGTAGCCTCTCAAAGATAAGTACAGACGTCTTTGTACCGATTCGCTAGGCTCTACTAGACTCGTTCATGACTCATAGAACTTATGAACCTAGAGCTCTAATACCAACTTTTCACTTCCCAAAATAATCTCACCACAGGCGTCGTGATGGCACTTAGTCTCTAAGACTAGGTAAGTCGATTACAATCACATTTCGAGCCTTTTTTTAAAACGTATAATTTAATACAAGTGCCGAAACCAACAGCGAAAATAATTATAACAACCTCCTGAGACTGGTAATATTGAGTAACGAACTCTACCTAAATACATGGAATGATCTCAAGGATCGAATATATAATATTGTTCGAATAAGAGTTGACAGTACAATATAACGAAAAGACTCCAGGAGACTGCGGCGACCAGGCAGCTCTACCTTGAGTCCTTGCGATCAACACACTAACTCTTCCCTAGTTCGATATCTCTAATACCTGGCTCTGCACAAAAATCTGCAGAAGTGTAGTATGAGTATACCACAGTCGGTACCCAGTAAGTATCAAGACTAACCTCGGTAGAGTAATAATGAGGTACAGTCAAGACACTCACTAGTAAAATAACTTGTGCAATATAGCATACAAAAATAAAAGAAAACAAATAACAATGATGGCAATAATAAACAACTTGTGACATAAACAGCAAGGCAACATGAACACCATAAATATCAAGACTAACCTCGGTGGAGTAGTAACGATGTACAGTCAAGACACTCGCTAGTCAAATAACTTATGCAATATAGCATACAAAAATAATAGAAAAGAAATAGCAGTGATGGCAATAATAATCAACTTGTGACCTAAACAGCAAGGCAACATGAACACCATATAAAATGGCAGCAAGTCATTTAAAATATACATCTTTTATCTATAAGTTTTTCGAATAAAAATCTTTAGAATGTAATCCGTACAATTAAACATATCCTGAATATACTTCCTTCAAATAAATATCTGCCGAATATAATTTTCTCAAATATATTTCTTTCGAGTAAATATCTTTCGAATATAATTCTTTCGAGTAAATACCTTTCTAATATAATTCTTTCAAGTAAAATCACCATGTGACACCTCATTTAACTTTCCTGGTGTGAGAAATATATTCAACATATCACATCGAATGGCACAGTAAAACCTTTGTGCACTTGTCTCATTCTCACCCGATATATATAGATCAAATCAATTGGCACCGCAATACCCTTGTTGCATTTATCTTTTTCTCATCGGGCATACATATAACAGTATCAACTAGGTGGAAGAAATGCCAAGAACCATTAAAGAAATAAAGTGGGAGGCACACAGGAAGCAAAAACGACTACAAGTCACTTAGAAAATATAGGTGCACAATAATAGCTCAATATAGATACATTAATGTATACATAATGAAAACGATATCACAATATAATGTATGTCTCTTGTCCTCGCCTGCATGGAAACAACCTTCGTGACATGAACGCATGATAATATAAAAATAATGGTACGACATCACCCTTCATGCTTTTACTATCATCCTCACATGATAATATAAATAAAATGGCACGGCATTATCCTTCGTGCATTTTAAGAATGGCATGACATCACCCTTCGTGCTTTATACTTTTCCTCACATGATAAAATAACTGAAATGGCATGACATCACCCTTCGTGCTTTATACTCTCAAATGGCACGACATCACCCTTCGCGCTTTACACTCTCAAATGGCACGACATCACCCTTCTTGCTTTACACTCTTAAATGGCACGGCATCACCCTTCATGCTTTACCCTCTCAGATGGCACGACATCACCCTTCGTGCTTTACACCATTCCTTACCAAGCAAATGCATATCATTAACAAACAAGGTAGGAAGCATAAATAACATCAAGGAGAGTGTTTAAACGACAACACAATACATTAATTCATATCACAATTTTCCCACATGCCACAACCAACTCCGAAAATACAACAAAATCAATTAATTTCCCATTTAATAGCCCAAGGCTCCAAACATCGTATATAAAACCTCAAAAACAACAACAGAGATAGAAAAGTAACTCAGCATAGGACAACGCCTTCTTTAATCTATTTTTTTGATAAATATATATTAATGACTCATTTTAAGCTTATTTAATAATTTTTTACAGATAAGAAATCCATAATGAGATTATTTCAAAGAAATGTCAACCAAACTAACCACGGTATTTCACATAAAAATCAAAGTGGCAATCACACCAAATTATCATATAAAAATAACCTCGGCAAACAAGGAATGAGGTATGACAAATAAAGGATTTAATAAGTGCCAACAATTTTCAATGTAATACATAAAGACGTCTACGAATTTTAACCAGTATAATGTGCACATATAAACCAAGTACGTACTCATCATCTCGCGTACATGGTTTCAATTACACAATTTTCACATAAGACTCAATGCCTAAGGAGTAAATTCCTCAACTCAAGGTTAGGCAAGATACTTACCTTTTTGAAGTTAGGGCGATATTCCAAAATAGCCTTATTGCTTGAATTGACCTCTGCAAAGATCAAATCTAACTAAATTAATTGTATAACTTCATTTAAATTCATCGTAAATAATTTCGGTTAAGAAAATGTCAACTTAAAATTTTACATTAAAAATTCAACCCTAAGTCAATGTGGGGCCCGCATCTCGGAACGCAGCAGAATTTTTATGAAATCCGAACACCCAATCCGATATGAGTCCAACCATACTTGTTTCCGTCAAATCCGACTCTGATTCGACATTCAAATTCCAAAAATTCATTTTATGAAACTTCTACAATTTTCCCAAAATTTCCATCTCAAAATACTTATTAAATGATGAAAATAATAATACATTCATGTATATTAGCCAAATCTGAGTTAGAATCACTTACCTCGATGATTTTATTGAGAAAACTGTGATGACCCTAAAGGTCATCCTTAAATTTAATAATTAATTCTGTGTTTTAAGACCTCGAAAAGCATTACTCATCATTCCTCGACTTGCCTCCATAGTCTGTATAATATTTCGGAAAAGGTTTATATGAAAAATTGATTAAAATGTGAAATTGAGCCTTAAACCTCAACTGAGTTGACTTTGGTCAATATTTTGAGCAAACAGACTTGGATCAGTGTTTTGACAGTTCCGTTAGGTGCATATCATGATTTGGGACTTGGGAATTTGCCGGAAATTTAATTTGGAGGTCCCTAGCTTGAATTAACACCATTTGGCAAAAACTATAAGCCTAAAGGCTTAAAGATTTTAAAGTTTGACCACAAATTGACTTTTATTGATATCGGGGTCAGATTCAAGTTCTGAAAATTTTCATAGGTCCGTTATGTCATTTATGACTTGTCTGTCAAATTTAGTGAGAAACAAAGTTGATTTGACGTTATTTAGATGTTCGGTTGTGAAAATAGAAGTTTTAAAGTTTTCTTGAAAATGTCATTTGATTTGGTGTCCGATTCATAGTTACAAGCATTATATTTTTGTTTCGTTCATGCGAGCGTGTTCTTATGAGGTTTTTGGACTTGTGTGCATATTTAGTTTGGAGCCCCGAGGGCTCGGGTGAGTTTTGGATAGCCTACGGACCTTAATTCTTTGAAAAATCTGGTTTTGGGACTTTTGCTCGTTTCTGGTGTCATGTGCTTCGCAAACGCGATGCCTTCATCGTGAACGCGAAGAGAAATTTGGGACAGGGAAATTTTCTTCATCGCGAACGCGAAGGAGGACTCGCGAATGCGAAGCAATGGGGGACCTTACCCTTCGCGAACGCGACCAGCTTCCCGCGAACGCGTAGGCTTGTGATCTATGGAGGGGAAATCGTTGTTTCTTCTACGCGAACGCGAAGGCCACGGGGGAGAAGCCTTCGTGAACGCGAAGGAAGACTCGCGAATGCGAAACCCACTCGGTCTTCTGCTCATAGCGAACACGACAGTCCCTCGCGAACGCGAAGAAGGCCTGACGCCCAGACCTTAAAACAAAACAAAAACGGGATTTTTCCCATTTTTCACAAACCCTCAATTAGAACTCGGGTTAGGGGCGATTTCAAAAGGAGGTTTTCACGATTTCGAACTAGGTAAGTGTTCTTTATCATATAGTGATTATATTTCATAAATCTAAGTCTATTTTCATCATTTATTTCGGATTTAGATGGGAGAAATTGGAATTTTTGCAAAACTTTCCAAAAACGAAAATTTAAGATTTGAAGGTCCATTTGACATCGGAATTTGATAATTTTTTTATGGTTGGACTCGTCTTGGTACGGGTGTTCGGATTTTGTAAGTTTTTCCAAGATTTGAGACATGGGTCCCATTGATAATATTTTAGATGAATTTCGAATTTTTAATCCACAAAATTAGTAAATTCAAATGGAATTAATTCCTACAATTTGTATTGAGTACATTGAAATGTTTATGACTAGATTTGAGAATTTTGGACACGAATTAGTGAGGAAAAAGGTTTATTGGATGCTTGAACTTGGTTGCAAAGCGAGGTTAGTGTCATGGTTAACCTTGATATGAGGGAATAGAACATCTGAATTATTTGCTATGTGAATTTCATCTGCAACGATGTATAGGCAAGGTGACGAGTGCCTATACTTTGTAAATGTAATTGTTTGCTTAATTATTTAAACATTTTAAATTATTTTAAGACACGAATTAATTATTATAATAATTGTTTCTCTCCTATTCCTCGTCAAATATTAATTCTTGAATTTCTGTAATAATTGTCACATGCTTATTTGATTTATGTATCTTAATTGTTACTTGACATTTAGCATATTAAATTTTATGCTGCCTATTTTCACCCTGATTTTCACAATTAATTGCTACTTCTCATTGTTTGTTTCATAAATGAATTATAATTATTGTATGCCTTGATGCTTAATAGTTTCTCATTGAACGTGGTATTTATTGGAGTATTTTTATTACATTTAAGAGTTGTTAAAATATATGGGGGGATCAGGTTGCTAGCCGCAACGGAAATGAAAATAAATATATTGGAGGATCGGGTTGCACATCGCAACAAAGTTGTTTAAAGTTTATATTGGGGGATCGGGTTGCACGTCGCAATAGATTTATTTAAAGTTTATATTATTAGAGCGGGTTACACGCCGCAACGAAAATTTATTGAGGAGTCATATTATTGAGGCGGGTTGCACGCCGCAACATAATTAATTGAAATGAATATATTGGAGGACCGGGTTGCACGCCGCAACAGAATTGAATGTGAATATATTGTGGGATCGGGTTGCACGCTGCAACGAAAATTGATTGAAATAATAATTGGTTATGACTGCCGAGTTGGCTTAAATTGTTGAAAAGAGATACCTGTTTTATTTCTATTATTTTTATTATTATTATTATTATTATTTTTACTGCGTACAGATTTATGTAAGTGACCTGCCTTAGCCTCGTCACTACTTCGTCAAGGTTAGGCTCGGCACTTACCAGTACATGGGATCGGTTGTACTGATACTATACTCTGCACTTCTTGTGCAGATTTCAGAGTTGGTCCCAGCGGCGTACCATCGACTTACTTGGATTTCAGCTACCAGAGGAGACTTAAGGTATAACTCCACAGCGTCCGCAGTTCTGAAGTCCCCGTCTACTTTATTTTAGCTGTGTGTTTGCTTTCAAACAACTTTATTTTATTCAGACGCTAATTTGTATCATTCTAGAAGTTCATGCACTTGTGACTCCAGTTCTGGGATGGTATTTAGATATCGCGATTATTATGGATTATTTCATACATTATTTCCGCATTTGTTTACTTGGTATTAATTAATTTAAAATTTTGCTAAAATGGCTAACTATATTCTAACATTGGTTTGTCTAGCAAGTGAAATGTTAGGCGCCATCATGTTTCCGAAGGTGGGAATTTTGGGTCGTGACAGTTGGTATCAGAGCACTAGGTTACATAGGTCTCACGAGTTACGAGGAATCTTAGTAGAGTCTGAAGGATCGGTACGGAGACGTATGTACTTATCTTTCAGAGGCTATGAAGTTTAGGAATAATATCACTTCTTTCTTATCCCATCGTGCGATTTTATTCTATCATCTATGATTGAACCATTCTATTCTTATTTTCTCATAGATGGCGAGGACACGTAATACATCTACCGACGAACAGGGACTAGAGCCCCCGGTGGCAACTATGGCCAGGGGTAGAGGTTGAGGCCTAGGTCGTGCTAGAGACCGAGGCAGAGTTAGAGCTCAGTCTAGAGCTTGAGCATCAGCACCTATTGTAGAACCTCAGGTGGACCTTCAGGAGGAGGTTCCAGTTCAGAATATACCAGTTGGACCAGTTCAGGTCTTAGAAAGGATGCATAGCTACTCCAGTGGTTCATCACGCTCTAGTCCATTTTGTGAGTCTTATGGAGGGTGTGGCCTAGAATGGTACATTTCCAGTGGCACCAGCCGTATCAAAGTCTATGAGTCCCATTTTGTGGATTTAACCCGTCATGATCTCCTTTTACTACCTACTGAGGGAGAGAGAGTGTGGAGGTTTATTGAGGGACTCACTCACCCTATCAGGCTTCAGATGGCCAAGGAGACCAGAAGTGAGATTTCATTTCAGGTAGCTGCTAATGTCGCGAGGAGGATCGAGATGGTTCTTGCACAGGAGAGAGGGCAGAGGTCTGATAAGAGGCCTCGTCAGTTTGGTGGTTTCAGTGGTGCCTCATCTAGAGGAAGGGGTAATTTTGGTAGGGGTCATCCTCCCAGACCATTTCATTCAACACTTCAGGCATCTCCCGGTGCTTTAGGGAGTCACGGTCTTATCATGCCTTACTCTGGGCAACCATTATTTAGTGCACATTCAACTCCTATCAGTGCACCACCACTCCAGAGTCACTACAGCGGTTTTCCGAAACGTTCGGGTCAGCTTCAGCTTCAGTACCCACGGTATCAGGATGGGTGTTTTGAGTGTGGGAACATTTGTCACATCAGAAGGTATTGCCCAAGGTTGTTGAGTAACATATGTCGGCAGGATTCTCGTGCCATCGTACCAACACTGATTGCTTCACTGCCTACTTAGCTAGCTAAATGTAGGGGCCAGGCAGCTAGATGTGGTGGCCAGGCCATTATAGGTGGAGGTCAGGCCGTTAGAGGTGGAGGCCAGCCAGTTAGAGGCCGTCCTAGCGACGCAGTTCTGAGTGGTGGGGCCCAGCCCCATTTTTATGCTTTTCCAGCTAGGCCTAAGGTCGAGCCATATGATTTTGTGATCACAGGTATTATTCCAGTATGCCATAGAGATGCTTTAGTTCTATTTGATCCAGGATCTAGTTATTCTTATGTGTCCTCCTATTTTTCTTCATATTTGGGTGTGCCTTGTGATTCTCTAACTGCTTCTGTGTGTGTATCTACACTGGTGGGAGATCTGTTGTAGTATATCATGTCTATCGTTCATGTGTGGTTATTATTGGTAGTCTTGAGACTAGTGTGGATCTTCTGCTTCTTGATATGGTAGATTTTGATGTCATCTTGGGTATAGATTGGATTTCACCTTATCATGCTATATTGGATTGTCATGCCAAGACAGTGACCCTAGCCATGTCGGGTTACCTCGATTAGAGTGGAAGGGAACTCCTGGTCATTCTGCCAGCAAGGTTATTTCTTTTATGAAAGCTCGGTGTATGGTCGAGAAAGGTTCTCTAGCCTATTTGGCTTATATTCGCGATCCCAGTATTGATGTTCCTTCTCTGGACTTAGTACAAGTTGTTCGTGAATTTCCAGAAGTATTTCCTGTAGATTTGCCGGGGATTCCACCCAACAGAGATATTGACTTCTGTATTTCCTACAGCTCCGGGAACTCAGCCTATTTCTATCCCACCATATCGTATGGCCCCGCCATAGTTGAAAGAATTGAATGAGCAGTTACAAGACTTGCTTGATCAGGGATTCATTTGACCTAGTGTCTTGCCCTGGGGTGCACCAGTATTATTTGTAAAGAAGAAAGATGGTTCAATGCGAATGTGTATAGATTATCGGCAGTTGAACAAGGCTACTATCAAGAACAAGTATCCACTACCAAGAATTGATGACTTATTCAATCAACTTCAGGTTGCCAAGGTATTTTCAAAGATTGACTTGAGGTCTGGTTACCATCAGTTGAAGATTAGGGCATCTGATGTCTCTAAGACAGCTTTTCGAACTCGGTATGGGCATTTCGAATTCCTAGTGATGTCATTTGGGTTGACAAATGTCTCAACAACATTTATGGATTTGATGAATCGAGTTTTCAAACCCTATTTGGATTCATTTGTGGTTGTATTCATTGATGATATCTTCATTTACTCCAGCAGTCGAGACGAGCATGTGCAGCATCTTCGAAGTGTGCTTCAAACTTTGAAGAATAATCAGTTATATGCCAATTTTTCAAAATGTGAATTTTGGTTAGACTCAGTTGCCTTTTTGGGGCATGTTGTATTCGCAAAAGGCATAAAGGTGGATCCTAAGAAAATCGAGGCTGTTCAGAATTAGCCTAGACTTACTTTAGTTATAGAGATCCGGAGTTTCCTGGGTTTGGCAGGTTATTATTATCGGTTCGGGAAGGATTTTCATCTATAGCTAGCCCATTGACCAGACTGACCCAAAAAGGTACCCCATTCAGATGGTCAGACGAGTGTGAGTTGAGCTTTCAGAAGCTCGAAACTGCTTTGACTACGGGGCCAGTATTGGTATTACCCACAGGTTCAGGATCTTATATGGTGTATTGTGATGCATCTCACGTTGGGCTTGGTGCAGTATTGATGCAAGATGGCAGGGTGATTGCATATGCGTCGTGGTAGTTGAAAGTTCACGAGAAGAATTATCTTGTTCATGAATTAGAATTGGCAGCGATTGTTCACGCACTGAAGATTTGGAGGCTTTACCTGTACGGTGTCTCATGTGAGGTATTTACTGATCATCATAGCCTTCAGTATCTGTTCAAACAAAAAGATCTTAATTTGAGACAAAAGAGATGGTTGGAGTTGTTGAAAGACTATGATATCGCCATTTTGTATCACCCCGGAAAGGCTATTGTGGTGGCCGATGCTTTGAGTAGAAACGTTGTGAGTATGGGTAGCCTTGCTTATATTCCGGTTGGTGAGAGACCATTAGCTGTAGATGTCCAGACATTGGCTAATCAGTTTGTGAGGTTAGATATTTCAGAACCTAGTCAAGTTCTAGCTTGCACAGTCACTCGGTCTTCTTTATATGAGCGCATCAGAGAGTGACAATATGAAGATCCTCATTTACTTGTCCTAAAGGAGATGGTGCGGCACGGTGATGCCAAACAAATTGTTGTGGGGGAAGATGGAGTTCTACGAATGCAGGGTCGTATTTCTGTGCCTAATGTGGATGGGCATCGTGAATTAATTCTGGAAGAGGCTCACAGTTCTAGATATTCTATTCATCCGCCAAAATGTATCAAGCTTTGCGGCAACATTATTGGTAGAGGATAATAAAGAAGGATATAGTTGCATATGTAGCTCAGTGTCTAAATTGTCAGCAAGTCAAGTACGAGCATCAAAGACCTGGTGGTTTGCTTCAGAAGTTAGAAATTCCTGAGTGGAAGTGGGAGCGTATCACTATGGATTTTATTATTGAGCTCCCACAGACACAGAGAAAATTTGATGCAGTTTGGGTCATTGTGGACAGGTTGACCAAGTCATCACATTTCATTCCAGTGGCAGTTACCTATTCCTCAGAGTGGTTAGCTGAAATTTACATTCGTGAGATTATCCGCCTTCGTGATGTGCCCGTGTCTATTATTTCAGATCGAGGTACGCAGTTTACCTCGCACTTCTGGAGGGTTGTACAGCATGAGTTAGGCACGTGGGTTGAGTTGAGCACAACATTTCATCCACATACAGACGGACAGTTAGAGCGCACCATTCAGATATTGGAAGATATGCTTTGCACTTGTGTTATAGACTTTGGAGGTTCTTGGGATCAGTTCTTGCCACTTGTGGAGTTTGCTTATAATAATAGCTACCAGTCGAGAATTCAGATGTCTCCATATGAGGCATTATCCGGAAGGCGATGTTGATTGCCAGTTGGCTGGTTTGAATCGGGAGAGGCTCGGTTGTTGGGTACCGATTCAGTACAGGATTCCTTGGATAAGGTCAAGGTTATTCAGGATCGACTTCGCAGAGCTCAGTCATGGAAAAAGAGTTATGTCGGCCGTAAAGTTCGTGATATGGCATTCATGGTTGGAGAAAGAGTATTTCTCCGGGTTTCACCTATGAAAGGTGTAATGAGGTTCGGAAAGAATGGCAAGTTGAGCCCTAGGTATATAGGACCCTTCGAAATTCTTGAAAGGGTAGGCGAAGTAGCCTACAAGCTTGCTTTACCACCTAGTTTATCAGTGGTTCATCCGGTGTTCCATGTGTCTATGTTACGGAAATATCATGGTGATCCATCCCATGTGTTAGATTTAAGCTCAGTCCAATTGTACAAAGATTTGACTTAAGAAGAGGAACCGATAGCTATTCTAGCCCGGTAGGTCTGACAGTTGAGGTCTAAGAGTTATTCTTCAGCTCAGGCACAATGGAGAGGTCAGACGGTAGAAGCATCTACCTGAGATTCCGAGTCAGACATGAGGAGTAAATATCCATATCTTTTCACCAGCTTAGGTATTTTTTCTAATTCCGTTCGAGGACGAACGTTTGTTTTAGAGGTGGAGAATGTGATAATCCAAAAGGTCATCCTTAAATTTAATAATTAATTATATGTTCTAAGATTTCAAAAAGCATTCATCATTATTCCTCGACTTGCGTGCGCAGTCCGTATAATTTTTCTGAATGTTTTTGTATGAAAAAATGATTAAAATGTGAAATAGATGCTTAAAACTCAACTGAGTTGACATTGATCAACATTTTGAGCAAATGGACTCAGATCAGTATTTTGAAAGTCCGGTAGGTCCGTATCGTGATTTGGGACTTGGGCGTATGTCCGAAATTTAATTTGGAGGTCCCTAGCTTGAATTATCGCCAGTTGGCGAAAACTAGAAGCCTAAAGGCTTAAAGATTTCAAAGTTTGACCATAAATTGACTTTTATTGATATCGGGGTCGGGTTTGTGTTTTGAAAATTTTTATAGGTCCGTTATGTCATTTATGACTTATCTGTCAAATTTGGTGAGAAACGGAGTTGATTTGACGTCTGATTGGTAGTTCTAAGCATTATTTTGGTGTTTCGTTCACGAGAGCGAGTTCGTATGAGGTTTTTGGACTTGTGTGCATATTTGATTTGGAGCACCGAGGGCTCGGGTGAGTTTCGGATAGCCTACGGACCTTAATTCTTTGAAAAATCTAGTTTTTGGGACTTATGCTAGTTTCTGGTGTCATGTGCTTCGCGAACGCGAATAGGAATTTAGGACAGTGGAATTTTCTTCATCGCGAACACGATAGTCAGGTGGCGAACGCGAAGCAAAGGGGGGCCTTACCCTTCGCGAACGCGACCAACTTCCCGCGAGCGCGTAGGCTTGTGATCTGGGGAGGGGGAATCGTTGTTTCTTCTACTCGAACGCGAAGGCCAGGGGGGAGAAGCCTACGCGCAGAAGAAACTCTTGAATAGAACCCTTGCTATTCAAAACTCACCCCGAAACTCACCCGAGCACCTCGGAATCTCAACCAAACATACCAACAAGTCCTAAAACATAACGCGGACCTGCTCGATGCCTCAAATCACATCAAACAACATCAAAACTATGAATCACACCACAAATCGAACTCATAAATTTCAAAAATTTTCAACTTCCAAAACTCATGCCGAAACGTATCAAATAAATCCGGAATGATGTCAAATTTTGCATGAAAGTTCCAAATGACATAATAAAGCTAAGACAACTCTCTGAATCACATTTCGGTCACGATATCATCAAATTCAACTCTCAGTCAAACTTCCAAACCTTCCATTTCCAACTTTCGCCATTTCAAGCCAAAATCAACTATGAACTTTCAAATAAATATCCAGACACGCTCTTAAGTCCAAACACATCATACGGAGCTATTGGAACCATCAAAATTCTATTTCGGAGTCGCTTGCTCAAAATTCAACTCTTCGGCCAACTCTTTTCTTTTAATCTTCTTAAATAAGAATTGTTCTTCCAATTTGTTTTTGAATCGTACGAAAAACCAAACTCGGCCATACACACACTTCATAATACGCATTACGAAGCTGCTCGAGATCTTAAGTTGTTGAATGGGGCATTAATTTTTAAAACGACAAGTCGGATCGTTACATAATTAATGAGGTAGAAGCCTTAAAAAGCGATATAAGTGTATTAAAATAGACAATAGAAACATTAAAAGAAATATCTCTTTCATGAACGATATAGACCCAGTATACGATAGAGCCTTAAACTTTACAACAAAATTTCAACCTAACCTAGAAGGATTCACAGACTCATTCCTCAAGGAATATCATATCAGATAAGAATTAAACAAAATAATACTATAATAGCATTACTATTAGAAGTTAATAAAAAATTGGATTAGATTATTAAAGACAAAGAATTAAAACTATAAATCGAAATCCCAAAAGTAGAAGATTTGATAGAATAATTAAAAAGGGTAAAAATAACACCTCAAACAAAAATTAGTAAGAAAACCTAAAAATGGACCTTTTTTCAAGTAGGAGCAGAAACGAAGAAAGGCCTAGAATAAGTTTCTCAGACAATATAATAGGTAATAATATGTTATCACGAATCATAACTAGAAAAAGACAAAAAAAAAATCAACAGTTAGATGAATTAATAGATATCGATTAAGATATACAAATTCTCTAGCAAAATCAATTAAGGTTACTCAACCCAAAAATATTATATGATGTAGGATACTTTTCGAATAGCTCACAATTATATAGACATTATCGAAAAGAAAAATTATCATCCATAGGAAATAAAATTGTAGCGATAAATTTAATTAATCCTGAATCAATAAGACGAATGAGAAATTATAAAAGGAATTTAATGCATATGGGATTAATAGTAATAGGATTAAAAGGACTACCTAGAAAAAACTTAGGAACCAAAGTATTAGTTGTAGTATATGAAGATAGATGGTCAGACTTAAAAAAATCTATAATAGGGTTAACAGTAGTAGATATGACAAATAATGGAGGAATATTTTACATAAGTCCAGATTTTATGATAAACATGACAGAATTTGGGAAAACAATTAAAATAGGAATACAAACAAAAGGAATGAAGAAATGAATAATGGAGATAATTTATTAATATGTGTAGGGTTCATGGGAAAAATGGCAACTAATAGCAACACAAAATTCAAAATAAAAGTAGCTGATGTAGTATAAATACTGGGAAATAAAGGAATAAGATTAATAAAACCCATAAAAATAAACCCAGAAGAATATGCAGGATTAGAATGGAATTTAGGAGATTTTGCAAAACCAAAAATACTAAAACTAGAATCTCATTTTATACAAATCATAAAGAACCAAATGACGAAACAAAAAGTATATTAGAAAATACTAAATTTATGAATGGAGAAATAACCCAAGATGACTTCGAAGTAGATATAGCCTTAGAAGAAGCAACAGAACTCACTAAGAGAGATAAAAATATAACTTTCAAATGTAAAGGATGCAAAGAAGGAAGATTAAACTTAGAAAAAACAAAAGAACATTTTTAAAAATGCGAATTAAGATCAGACAATTAGGGATATAGGGAAAAAATCATCTCACAAAAGAAATTAGAAAGCTTTGATAAAATTCTAGAAGAATTACGAGATAGTTTTGATAAGGACAAAATAGAGTCCTTAATAAGCCAAAAAGAATTAATGGAGTCATCGAATTCTAGTCCCAGTCCATTCCAAAGAACAACTTAACAACATACAATAGATAATTGCACCGGAAATGTACCCAAAAGAAGAGTATATAGAACAGGACAAGAAATACAAACAGAAAATATAAAATCACAGGAAAAAGAATGCCTATAGAAGAACCTATCCAATTACAAGAATGAGGTAGTAAAGGTAAAATATTAAATATAGCAGCTCATGATCCACAAACATGGAATTCAGTAATAGATCTTTGGAAAGGTATAGTAGTAGCAGACTATATAAAAACCTATCATGAGACAGATATAGAAACAATGTATAAATACATGAAAACTTTCTTAGGAGAATCAACAAAAGGATTATGGGAAGCCTACAAGTCTGATTTCCCATAAGAATTTCAAGCTTTAATAGCAATGGGACCAAATTCTTATAATTTTACAAATAAAATACATAGTTTAATAACAGGAGAAGATCCAAATAGTCGATTAGTCATACTACAGAAAAATGCATTAATAAAATTAGAACAATTAAGTATAAGTAGTCGGCACCAAATAAAGAAATTCTTAATTGAATATTTTTATTACTGTACTATTAGTGAAAATGCATTTGACCAAGACTTAGGTAAAAAACTATTCAATAAATTACTAGGAGTTTTAGGTAGAGAAATAGAAGAAAAATGGTACAAAAGAGAAGGAGTAATACAAAATTCGAGCGCAAAATGGTCAATAGGACATAAAATACAGCATATAATAGAAATATTACAAGAAAAATGTACACATATACAAATACAAAAATAACTAAAATAAAATGGTATGAGTTTCTGTAAGATTGTAATATATACAACTCAAAGCTACGATAAAGACAACTACAAAAAGAAAAAATATAGAAAATATAAGCCTCAATATAATAGGGGATATACTCGAAAAAACTATTAGCTGAGAAAATCATCAGCGAAAAAGCCTTACTTAGATAGAAATTGAAATGTTAGAAAATATAGGACAAATAGAAAATATAGGAATAAATTAGAATATTTTACTTGTGGAGGCGTAGAACATCTAGCAAATACATTCCCAAAAGGGATTAATAATAAGACAAGAAACTCACAATTAATAGAAGGTTTTCAAGAAACTTTAATAAACGTGGACGAATATATGTCAGATAACGAAAGTATATACTCTATAGTAAGTGTAGATATAGATGAACGAAATCAAATAGACTCCTCAGAATCAGAAGACGGAGAATTAATAAATGAGATAGGAATTGTAATGACCCGGCCGATCGTTTTGTGTATTGCAGCCTCGTTCCCCCTTTTACTGCTCCATTTACTCTTTACAGTTGTTATGTGACTTGCCGGGGTAATTGGTTCGTGTCCGATGAAATTTTGAAATGAATTGAGACACTTAGTCTCCAAGATGAAAGCTTAAGTTGAAATAGTTAGCCGGATGCCGAATTATATGTAAACGACTGCGGAATATAATTTGATAATTCTAATAGCTCCGTATGGTGATTTTGGACTTAGGAGCATGTTTGGAAATTTTGTTTTGGAAGCTCGTAGATAAATTAGGCTTGCAATGGAGGAATTAGAAATTTAAGCTTGGAAGTTTGACCGGGGAGTTGACTTTTTTGATATCAGGGTCGAAATCCGATTCTGAAATTAGAATAGGTATGTTATGTTATTTATGACTTGTGTGCAAAATTTGAGGTCAATCGGACTTGAATTGATAGGTTTCGGCATCAAATGTAGAAGTTAGAATTTCTTAGTTTCATTAAGCTTGAATTAAGGAACGATACGTGATTTTAGCATTGTTCGATGTGATTTAGTGGTTCGAATAAGTTCGTATGATATTTTGGGAATTATTTGTATATTTGGTTGAGGTCCAGGGGACCTCGGGTGAGGTTCAGATGGTTAACGGATCAAAATTTGGACTTAGAACAAAGTTGGAAACTTTCTGTCTTTTGATGCAAACACACATGCGGAATTTGGCTCGCAGGTGCGAGCTCGCAGAAGAGATTGGTCCATCACAAAAGAGGCCGGCATGGGTTGAGGCATAGCTCGCAGAAGCGAGCCGATGGTCCGCAGAAGCGGAGTCGCATCTGCGACTTCACGACCGCAGAAGTGCTGAAGCCGTAGAAGAAGACTACTTCTCAAAGAAGTGAGTCCGCAGAAGTGGATACGCGATCGCTGAAGCGGAGAGAGTGAAGGCATTGGAAAACCACATAAGCGGTTGATTTCTTGCACCTGCAAGACCGTAGAAGCAGCTAAGTGAGTCGCAGGTGCGGAACCCCTGGACCGTATACATTTCAAATGGTTTCTGAGTTTTTGCAATTTTTGGACAATTCCAACATGTTTTTGGGGCGATTTTCAGAGGAAATTCATGGGAAAACATGAGGAAAGTCATTTGTGATCATTTTTAGTCAATAATATTGGATTAGCATTGAGTATGTCGATTCGATTATGTGTTTTTAGATGAAATTAGAGAATTTGGGCCTAGGGATTTCAAAATATAAATTTTAGATTTGGAGGTCGAGTTGATGTCGGAATTTGGTACAATTGGTATGATTGGACTCGTGGTTGAATGGGAGTTCATATTTTGTAACTTTTATCTGGTTCCGAGATGTGGGCCCTATAGGCAAATTTTGGGTACAATTTCGAATTTTGTTGGAAAATTAATATTTTCGTATGGAATTAATTTCTATAATTTAAATTGAATCGAATTATTTGTGACTAGATTCGAGGCGTTTGGAGACCGATTCGCAAGGAAAAGGAATAGCAGAATAAAGAATTAGACGGTTCGAGGTAAGTAACAATTCTAAATTTGGTCCTGAGAGCCCGAGAGACAGGACAGATTTATGACTGAGTGAGGTCGAGGGCCTGATTTTGAGATATTGATACTATAGAACTTGAGTTGTCCATGCAAATTCAGATATTATACTATAGCACATGAGTTGTCCGTGCATCACGTGAGTTGTCAGTATGGATCCAGATATTATACTATAGCACGTGAGTTATCCGTTCAGATCCAGATAATATACTATAGCACGTGAGTTGTCCGTGCAACACGTGAGTTGTCCGTGAAGATTATAGCTCTTGGGCTGAAGGAGCCCCTCCAGAGTCTATAGACACCCCCAGTGAGTGCATGTATCTACTGAGTGCGAGTGCCGAGTGTAGAGTGATTGTAAGGTTGGAGAGAATGGGAGGACCGTGTGACTGTTGCCTTGAGATAAAGTATTGATTTCATTATTGTTGTACTTCAACTGTCATATATCACTATTTTAGAAATTTCTGAGAGATATTATCTCCTATTCCAGTTGAACTTGATATGAAATTACTGTCTAGGCTCTAAATTGTTAAACTTGAAAGCATGCCTACTTTCTTATGTTGGAAATTACTGTAATTGGGCTTAGTTGTGAAGCTCGTCACTACTTTCAGTTCTTAATTTAGTATTGTTACTTGTTGAGTTGGTTGTACTCATACTAAGACCTTGCACCTCATGTGCAGATCCAGGTGCTTCCGGATACGACGACTGTTAGATCTTAGAGTGTTATCAGTTGGAGACTATCAAGGTAGCTGCCTGGCGTCCGCTAACCTTGACTCTATTCCTTTCAGTTATTGTATTGTTCTATATTTCCAGGCAGTTTTTTATCAGTCAAACTTTAATATCATTTAGATACTCATGTACTCATTGACACCGGGTTTTGGGAATGTATTTTATGTTAGTAATTTGTGAGGTTTTATATGGGAATTCAAATATTATGTTTTCAAACTTAAAAGTAATTGTGGTTCATTGAGGTTGTCGGCTTTCCTAGTTTTGAGATAGGCGCCATCACGACAGGTTTGGATTTTGGGTTATGACAAGTTGGTATCAGAGCCTAGGTTACATAGGTCTCATGAGTCATGAGCAGGTTTAGTTGATTCTTGCGGATCGGTACGGATACGTATGTACTTATGTTCGAGAGGCTGTCGAACCCTTAGGAAAACTTTCACTTTCTTGTATTTTGTCGGGCATTTCTGTTATTCTATTCTCTCAGAGATGGTGAGGACACGTACTACCGGATCAAACGGTCTTCCATCAGTGCCACCAGTTAGGGCCGCGAGAGGTCGAGGTGTAGCTCGTACAACAGTTGGAGCAGTACCTGTAGCACCACCAGTTGCTCCAGCTCAGGAGCAGATTCCTGATATAGTTGAGCTAGCGGGACCATCTTAGGCATCAGATATGCCTATTGTGACTCCAGGCCTTCAGGAGGCTTTAGCACATATATTGATTGTGTGCACTGGCATTGCTTAGGTGATTTCGGTTTAGGAAGCACCTGCCACTTCTCAGGACGGGGGAGGTACTCATACCTCTGTGCATGTACTCCAGAGAAAGTAGTGTAGGGACTTCAAATATCGGGGGCACTACCGTCTAGCCAGTTGCAGCTGCTCAGGCCCAGGCGGTCCCCATTATGGTTGGTGATGAGTAGAGGAGACTTGAGAGATTTGGGAGGCTTAGACCTCCATCATTTAGCGGAGCTGAGACAAAGGATGCTCAGGGTTTAATTGATAAGTGCCAGCAGATACTTCGGGCAACAGGTATTCTGGAGACTAGTGGGGTCTCGTTCATTACTTTTCAGTTTTCTGGGGCTTCCTTTAGATGGTGGGAGGCTTATGAGAGGCACATGTCGGATTGGTGCAATACCACTTACATGGCAGGAGTTCTATGTTCTTTGTTTGGAAAAGTTCCTACCGCTGTCTCATTGGGAGGAGCTGCGCAGACAGTTTGAGCAGCTTCGGCAAGATGGCATGTCCTAGGTTGTTCAGTGGTGCTCCACAGTAGAGTTCTTGGCCTATGGCACAAGAACTAGTAGTTACAATAACAATCGAGCTAGATAGGGGTGGGGCTCAGTCAGCTAGGGGTCGCCCAGGAGAGGGAGGCCGATCATCTGGCAGTCAAGCCTAATTTTATGCTTTTTTTGCCAGGCCAGATGTCGTCTCTTCAGATGCAGTGATCACAGGTATTATCTCAGTGTGCCACAGAGAAGCTTCTATATTATTTGACCCTAGTTCTACTTATTGGTATGTATCATCATACTTTACTCATTATCTAGATATGTCCCATGAGTCTTAAGTTTTACATGTTCGTGTATCTATGTTGGTAGGCGATACTATTATTGTGGACCGTGTGTATCGGTCGTGTGTGGTAAATATTGGGGGACTGGAGACTAGAATTGATCTCTTATTGCTTAGCATGGTTGATTTCGATGTAATCTTTGGTATGGATTGGTTGTCTCCATGTCATGCTATTCTAGACTATCACGCAAAAACCATGACGTTGGCGATGCCGGGGTTGCCAAAGGTCGAATGGAGAGGTTATCTACATTATGTTCCCAGCATGGTAATTTCTTATTTGAAGTCCCAACATATGGTTTGGAAGAGGTGTTTGTCATACTTGGACTTTGTGAGAGATGCTGACGCAGACGCTCCTACAATTTATTCAATATCGGTAGTGCGAGACATTTCGGATGTATTTCCTGCTGAACTACCATGTATGCCACCCGATAGGGATTTTGATTTCGGTATTGACTTGGTGCATGACACACAACCCATTTCTATTCCTCCGCATCATATGGCATCGGCGGAATTGAATGAGCAACTTCAAAAACTTCTTGATAAGGGGTTTATTAGTCCTAGTATGTCGCCTTGGGGTGCACCGATTCTGTTTGTGAAAAATAAAGATGGTACTATGTGGATGTACATCGACCACAGGCAGTTGAACAAAGTTACAATCAAGAACAAGTATCCTTTACCGCATATTGATGATTTATTTGACCAGCTTCAGGGAGAAAGGGTATTCTCCAAAATTGATTTCAGATCTGGGTATCACCAGTTAAAAAATCGGGATTCAGATATTCTAAAGACGGCATTCAAGACTCGTTATGGTCACTATGAATTTTTTGTGATGTCTTTTGGGCTGACCAATGTCCAACAACATTTATGCACTTGATAAATTATGTATTCCAACCATATCTTTATTCAGTTGTCGTAGTATTCATTGATGATATCCTGGTGTGCTCACGTAGCCAGGAGGAACATGCATAACACTTGAGTATTGTATTACGGAGACTGAGAGATGAGAAACGTTATGCCAAATTCTCCAAGTGTGCATTCTGGCTTAGTTCAGTGGCATTCTTGGGACACATAGTGTCTAGTGAAGGGATTAAGGTGGATCCGAAGAAAATAGATGCAGTTCAGAGATAGCCCAGGCCATCTTCAACTACTAAGATTCAGAGTTTTCTCTTCTTGGTCGGTTATTATTGCCGCTTTGTGGAGGGTTTATCGTCTATTGCATCCCCATTGACTAAATTGACCCAAAAAGGTGCTCCGTTCAGGTGGCCAGATGAGTGTGAAGAGATCTTTCAGAAGCTCAAGACAACTTTGATAACAACCCCATTTTTGGTATTGCCTACAGGTTCAGGGTCTTATACCGTGTATTTTGGTGCGTCGAGTATTGGTCTCGGCACAATGTTGATGCAAGACGGTAGGTGATTTCCTATGCATCCAGACAGTTAAAGTTACATGAGAAGAATTATCCGGTCCACGGCCTTGAGATAGCAGTTATTGTTCATGCATTAAAGATTTGGAGGCATTTTTTGTACGGTGTCCATTGTGAGGTTTATACCGATCACTGTATTCTATAGCATCTAGTTAAACAGAAGGATCTTAATTTGCGGCACCGGAGGTGGTTGGAGTTTCTTAAGGATTATGACATCACCATTCTCTATCATCTGGAAAGGCCAATGTGGTGGTCGATGCCTTGAGTCGTATGGTTACTTAACCCAAAAACATTATATGATGTAGGATACTTTTCAAGATATTGACGATTTGCACTAGACTCGCTCATGAGGTTTCGGTTCAGGCCGCACCTGCCACTTCTCAGTACGGGGGAGGTACTCATACCCCTGTGTCTGCACTCTAGAGCAGGTAGTACAGGGACTTCAAATACCGGGGGCACTACCATCCCAGTCAGTTGCAGTAGCTCAGACCCAGGCGGTCCCCTTTATAGCCGATGATGAGCAGAGGAGACTTGAGAGATTTGGGTGGCTTAGACCTCCATCATTTAGCGGTGCTGAGACAATGTATGCTTAGGGTTTTATGGATAAGTGCCAGTTGATGCTTCGAACAGCAGGTATTTTGGAGACCAGTGGGGTCTCATTCATCACTTTTCAGTTTCTGGGGCTGCCTTCAGATGGTGGGAGGCTTATGAGAGGTGCAGGTCGGTCGGCAGTACCACTTACATGGTAGGAGTTTTCTATTCTCTTTTTGGAGAAGTTTGTGCCGTAGTCTCACAGGGAGGAGCTGCGCAGATTGTTTGAGCAACTTCGACAGGATGGCATGTCTATGACCCAGTACGAGATGAGATTTTCTAAGTTGGCTCGTCACATATTTTGGTCGGTTCCCACTGATAGGGAGAGGATTAGGAGCTTCATGGACGGCCTCACGAATCATCTACTGGTGCTTATGACTAGGGATAGGGTATCTGGTGCCACTTTTGACGAGGTGGTTTACATTGATCGGCAGATAAAGGTTGTCCGTAGCCAGGAGCGTGGTGAGAGGCAGGCCAAGAGGCCTCGAGGTTCAGGCGATTTTGGTGGGGTACCTTCTGGGGTGAAATCCTACCACAACAGGGGTTGCCCATATAGGCCCGCTCGGACCGGTCGTCCAGCTCATCATGGTGCATCAGCTAACCACAGTTCTTATAGTGCTCACTTAGGAATTCTTCATTCAGTGCACTACCAGCACAAAGTTATCACCATGCCTCGTCCGGTCAGGCTTCTAAGGTTAATTCCTTGGGTTATCAGGAGCATAAGTTCCATTTGAGGAGGGGTTGTTTCGAGTGTGGTGAATTTGGTCAAATCAAGAAAGATTGTCCTAGGTTATTGAGTGGTGCTCCACGGCAAAGTTCTCGGCTTATGGCACCAGCACTAGCAGTTACACCACCCGCCCAGCTAGCTCGAGGTGGGGCTAAGTCAATTAGGGGCCGCCCAAGAGGGGGAGGCCGATCAGGTAGCGGCTAGGCTCGATTTTATTCTTTTTCTGCCAGGCCTGATTTCGTCGCATCAGATGCAGTGATCATAGGTATTGTCGCAGTGTGCCACAGAGAATCTTCTATATTATTTGACCCTGGTTCTACTTATTTATATGTATCATCGTACTTTACTCTTTATCTAGATATGCCCCATGAGTCTTTAGTTTACCTGTTCATGTATCTATGCCGGTGGACGATACTATTATTGTGGACCATGTGTATCGGTCGTGTGTGGTAACTATTGGGGGATTGGAGACTAGAGTTGATCTGTTATTGCTTAGCATAGTTGATTTCGATGTAATCTTGGGTATGGATTAGTTATCTCCATGTCATGCTATTCTGGACTGTCACGCAAAAACCATGACGTTGGCGATGCCGGGGATTCCAAAATTCGAATGGAGAGGTTGTCTAGATTGTGTTGGCAGCATGGTAATTTCTTATTTGAAGGCCCAACATATGGTTGGGAAGAGGTGTTTTTCATAGCCTTTGTGAGAGATGTTGACGCAGACACTCCTACTATTGATTCTGTATCGGTAGTGCGAGACTTTCCGGATGTATTTGCTGCTGACCTGCTAGGTATGCCACTCGACGGAGATTTTGATTTTGGTATTGATGTGGTGCAGGGCACATAATCCATTTCTATTCCTTCGCATCATATGGCACCAGCTGAATTGAAAGAATTGAAAGAAAAACTTCAGGAACTTCTTTAAGTGGTTTATTAGGCCTAGTGTATCCACATTATGGTGCACCAGTTCTGATTGTGAAAAAGAAAGATGGTACTATGCGGATGTACATCGACTATAGGCAGTTGAACAAAGTTACAATCAAGAACAAGTATCCTTTACCACGTATTGATGATTTATTTGACCAGCTTCAGGGAGCAAGGGTATTCTCCAAAATTGATTTCAGATCCGGGTATCACCAGTTAAAAAATCGGGATTCAGATATTCTAAAGACGTCATTCAAGATTCGTTATGGTCACTATGAATTTCTTGTGATGTCTTTTGGGCTGACCAACGCCCCAACAATATTTACGCACTAGATGAATAGTGTATTCCAACCATATCTTTATTCATTTGTCGTAGTATTCATTGATGATATCCTAGTGTGCTCACATAGCCAGGAGGAACATACACAACACTTAAGTATTGTATTACGAAGGCTGAGAGATGAGAAACTTTATGGAAAATTCTCCAAGTGTGAGTTCTGGCTTAGTTCGGTGGAATTATTGGGTCTAGTGAAGGGATTAAAGTGGATCCGAAGAAAATAGATGCAGTTCAGAGTTGGCCCAGGCCATCTTCAACTACTAAGATTCGGAGTTTTCTCGTCTTGGCCGGTTATTATCGTAGCTTTGTGGAGCCTTTGACTAAATTTACCCAAAAAGGTGCTCCGTTCAGGTCGTCGGATGAGTGTGAAGAGAGATTTCAGAAGCTCAAGACAACTTTGACAACAACCCCATTATTGGTATTACCTACAGGTTCAGGATCTTATACCGTGTATTTTGATGTGTCGCGTATTAGTTTCGAGATAGTGCTGATGCAAGACGGTAGGTTGATTGCCTATGCATCCAAATAGTTAAAAGTACATGAGAAGAATTATCCGGTCCATGACCTTGAGTTAGCATCTATTGTTCATGCCTTGAAGATTTGGTGGCATTATTTGTACGGTGTCCATTATGAGGTTTATACCGATCACCAGATGCTACAACATCTGTTTAAACAGAAGGATCTTAATTTGCGGCACCGAAGGTGGTTGGATTTGCTTAAGGATTATGATATCACCATTCTCTATCATCCGGAAAGGCCAATGTGGTGGCCGATACCTTGAGTCGTAAGATTACTCAACCCAAAATCATTATATGATATAGGATACTTTTCAATATATTGACTGTTTGCACTGGACTTGCTCAGGCGTTTTCGGTTCAGGCCGCACCTGCCACTTCTCATGACGAGGGAGGTACTCATACCCCTTTGTCTGTACTCTAGAGCAGAAAGTGCAGGGACCTCAAATACTGGGGCCACTACTATCCCAGTCAATTGCAGCTGCTCAGACCCAGGCGGTCCCCATTATGGCTGATGATAAGCAAAGGAGACTTGAGAGATTTAGGAGGCTTAGACCTTCATCACTTAGCGGTACTGAGACAAAGGATGCTCAGGATTTTCTGGATATGTGCCAGCGGATGCTTCGGATAATGGGTATTCTGGAGGCCAGTGGGGTCCCGTTCATTACTTTTCATATTTCTGGGGCTGCCTTCAGATGGTGGGAGGTTTATGAGAGGCGCAGGTTGGTCGGTGCAGTACCACTTACATGGCAGGAGTTCTCTGTTCTCTTTTTGGAGAAGTTCGTGCCGCAGTCTCATAAAATGAAGTTGCATAGACAATTTGAGCCGACAGGATGGCATGTCTGTGACCTAGTACGAGATGAGGTTTTCTAAGTTGGCTCGTCATGCATTTTGGTCGATTCCCACTAATAAGGAGAGGATAAGGAGGTTCATTAACGGCCTCAGTATGAGTTGTGGGTGTTCATGACTAGGGAAAGGGTCTCTGGTGCCACTTTTGATGAGGTGGTTTACATTGATCGACAGATAGAGGTGGTCTGTAGCCACGAGCGTGGTGAGAGGGAGGCCAAGAGTCCTCGAGGTTCTGGTGGTTTTGGTGAGGCACATTCTAGGGGGAAGTCCAACCACAGCAGGGATCGCCCTTATAGGCCCGCTTAGACAGGTCGTCCAGCTCATCGTGGTGCATCAGCTAACCACGGTTCTTACAGTACTCACTCAGGCCATTCTTCATTTAGTGCACTACCAGCACAGTGTTCTCACCATGCCTCGTCCGCTCAGGCTTCTAAGGGGAATTTCTCGGGTTATCAGTAGCAGTTGTTCCGTCAGAGGAGGGGTTGTTTCGAGTGCGGTGAATTTGGTCATATCAAGAATGATTGTCCTAGGTTGTTAAGTGGTGCTCCATAGAAGAATTCTCGACCTATGGCACCAGTAACAGAGTTCTCAGGGTGGGGCTCAGTCAACTAAGGGTCGCCCAAGAGCGGGAGGCCGATCAGGTGGCGGTCAGGCCCGATTTGATGCTTGTTTTGCCATGCCAGATGTCGTCTCTTCAGATGCAGTGATCACAGGTATTGTCTCAGAGTGCCACAGAGAAGCTTCTATATTATTTGACCCTGGTTCTTCTTATTTATATGTATCATTGTACTTTACTCATTATCTGGATATGCCCCATGAGTCTTTAGTTTTACCTGTTCGTGTATCTATGCCGGTGGGCTATACTATTATTGTGGATCGTGTGTATCGGTCGTGTGTGGTAACTATTGTAGGACTGGATACTAGAGTTGATCTTTTATTGCTTAGCATGATTGATTTAGATGTAATCTTAGGTAGGGATTGGTTGTCTCCATGTTATGCTATTCTGGATTGTCACGCAAAACCCGTGATGTTGGCGATGTTGGGGTTGCCAAAGGTCGAATTGGGAGGTTTTCTAGATTATGTTACCAACAGGGTAATTTCTTATTTGAAGGCCCAACGTATGGTTGTGAAGAGGTGTTTGTCATACTTGGACTTTATGAGAGATGTTGACGCAGACACTCTAACTATTGATTCATTTTCGGTAGTGTGAGATTTTTCGAATGTATTTCTTGCTGACCTGCCAGGTATGCCACCCGACAGGGATATTGATTTCGGTATTGACTTGGTGTCGGGCGCACAAGCCATTTCTATTCCTCCACATCATATGGCACCAGCTGAATTGAAAGAACTAAAAGAGAAACTTCAGGAACTTCTTTAAGGGGTTTTTTCGGGAACTTCAGGAGCTTTTAGAAGTTGTCTTGAGCTTCTGAAAGCTCTCTTCACACTCATACGACCACCTGAACAAATCACCTTTCTGGGTTAATTTAGTCAAAGGCGATGCAATTGACGAGAAACCCTCCACAAAGTGATAATAATAACCGGTCAATATGAGAAATCTCTGAATCTTAGTAGCTAAAGATGGACTGCGCCAGCTCTGATCTGCCTCTATTTTCTTCTGATCCTCCTTAATCCCTTCACTGGACACTATGTGTCCCAAGAATGCCACTGAACTAAGCCATAACTCACAGTTGGAGAATTTGGCATAAAGTTTCTCCTTTCTCAGCCTCCGTAATACAATACTCAAGTGTTGTGCATTCTCCTCCTGGCGACGTGAGTACACCAGGATATCATCAATGAATACTAGTGTCCAGTAAAGAGATTAAGGTGGATCTGAAGAAACTAGAGGCAGTTTAGAGTTGGCCCAGGCCATCTTCAACTACTAAGAGTCGGAGTTTTCTCCTTTTGGCCGATTATTATTGTCGGTTTGTGGAGGGTTTCTCGTCTATTGCTTTGCCTTTGACTAAATTGACCTAGAAAGGTGCTCTGTTTAGGTGGTCGGATGAGTGTGAAGAGAGCTTTTAGAAGCTTAAGACAACTTTAAATACAGCCCTAGTATTGGTGTTGCCTACATGTTCAGGTTCTTATACTGTGTATTGCGATGCGTCGTGTATTGGTCTCGGCACAGCGCTGATGCAAGAAGGTAGGGTGATTGCCTATGCATCCAGATAGTTAAAGGTACATAAGAAGAATTATCCGGTCCACGGCCTTGAGTTAGCATCTATTGTTCATGCCTTGAAGATTTGGCGGCTTATTTGTACGGTGTCCATTGTGAGGTTTATACCGATCACCGAAATCTATAACATCTGTTTAAACAGAAGGATCTTAATTTGCGACACCGGAGGTGGTTGGAGTTGCTTAAGGATTATGATATCACCATTCTCTATCATATGGAAAGGCCAATGTGGTGGCCAATGCCTTGAGTCGTACGGTGAAGAGTCTGGGCAGCTTAGCATACTTAACGGTAGCAGAGAGGCCTTTAGCCTTGGATGATCAGACCTTGGCCAACCCGTTTGTAATATTGGACATTTCCGAGACGAGCTGAGTTTTGGCTTGTCTGGTTTATCAGTCTTCTCTTTATCATTGTATCAAAGAACGTCAGTATGATGACCCACATCTATTTGTCCTTAAGGACACGGTTCCGCATGGTGATGCCAAGGAGGTCAGTATTGGGGATGACGGTGTATTATAGATGTAGAGCAGGCTATGTGTGCCTTATTTAGATGGTTTGCGTGAGTTGATTCTCTAGGAGGCTCATAGTTCGTGGTACTCCATTCATCCAGGTGCCGCGAAGATGTATTGGGATTTGAGGCAGCACTATTGGTGGAGGCAAATGAAAAAAGATATAGTTGGTTTTGTAGCTCATTGTATACATTGTCAACATGTGAAGTACGAGCATCAGAGACCAGGCGAATTGCTTTAGAGACTTGAAATTTCGGAGTGGAAGGGGGAGCGTATTACCATGGACTTCGTAGTTGGGCTCCTACGGATGTTAACGAAGTTTGATGCTGCTTGGGTTATTATAGATCGATTGACCAAGTCCGTGCATTTTATTCCAGTTGGTACTACTAATTCTTCAGAGGGGTTGGGTGAGATTGATATCTGTGAGATTGTTCGCCTACACGATGTGCCAGTGTCGATCATTTCGGATCGGGGAACGCAGTTTACATCAAAGTTTTTGAGAGTAATGTAGTGAGAATATATTACATAGATTCAGTTGGGTACAACATTTCACCCTTACACGGACGGACAGTCCGAGCGCACTATTCAGATATTGGAGGATATCCTACGTGCTTGTGTCATTAATTTTGGGGGTTCTTAGGATCAATTTCTGTCAATGGCAGATTTTGCTTATAATAACAACTACCAATCGAGCATTCAAATGGCTTCGTATGAGGCTTTATATAGGAGATGGTGTTGGTCTCCGGTGGGTTGGTTTGAGCCGGGTGAGAGTAGGTTATTGGGTACTGATTTGGTCATGGATGCTTCATAGAAGGTTAAATTGATTCAGGAGCGGCGTCACACGGCGCAGTCTAGAAAAAAGAGTTATGCCGACAGGAAGGTCCGTGATATTGCTTACATGGTTGGGGAGAAGGTTCTGCTCAAGATTTCACCAATAAAGGGTGTGTTGAGGTTCGGGAAGAAGGGCAAGTTGCGCCCTTGGTATATTGGGCCTTTTGAAATACTTAAGAAGATTGGAGAGGTGGCCTATGAACTTGCATTGCCGCCTAGTCTATCGAGTGTTCATCCAGTGTTTCATGTAGCTATGCTCCGGAAGTATGTCATGGATCCGTCTCATGTTTTGGATTTCAGCACAGTGCATTTGGATGATAATTTGACTTATGATGTGGAGCCGATGGCCATTTTAGACAGGCAGGTTCGAAAGTTGAGATCGAAGAACATAGCTTCGATGAAAGTATAGTGAAGAGGCCAACCATTCACATAATCTACCTGGGAGATTGAGCGGGAGATGCAGAAAAAATATCCACACCTATTTGAGACTCCAGGTATGATTATAAACCCATTCGAGGACGAGCGTTTGTTTAACGTTCCCCCATTTATTGCTCTATTTACTCTTTACAATTGTTATGCGACTTGCCGGGGTAATTGGTTCGGGTCTGATGAGGTTTTGAAATGAATTGAAACACTTAGTCTCCAAGATGAAAGCTTATGTTGAAATAGTTGGCCGGATGTCGACTTATATGTAAACGACTCTGGAATATAATTTTGATGATTCCATTAGCTCCGTATGGTAATTTTGAACTTAGGAGCGTGTTTAGAAATTATTTTTAGGAAGCTCATGGCTAAATTAGGCTTGATATGGCGGAATTAGAAATTTAAGCTTGGAAGTTTGACCGGGGAGTTGACCTTTTGAAAGCGTAGTCAGAATACGATTCTGAAAATTAGAATAGGTCGTTATGTCATTTATGACTTGTGTGCAAAATTTGAGGTCAATCGGACTTGAATTGATAGGTTTCGGCATCAAATGTAGAAGTTAGAATTTCTTAGTTTCATTAAGCTTGAATTAAAGCACGATTCGTGATTTTAGCATTGTTTGATGTGATTTAGAGGTTCGACTAAGTACGTATGATGTTTTAGGACTTATTGATATATTTGGTTGAGGTCCCGGTGCCTCGGGTGAGGTTCGGATGGTTAACGGATCGAAATTTGGACTTAGAACAAAGTTGGAAACTTTCTGTCTTCTGATGCAATCGCACTTATGGAATTTGGCTCGCGGGTGCGAGCTCGCAGAAGCGAATGTTCCATCGCAAAAGTGGAAAAGTGTGGGTTGAGGCAAAGCTTACAGAATCGAGCAGATGGTCCGCAGAAGCGGAGTCGCATCTGCGACTACATGACCGCAGAAGCACTGATGTCACAGAAGCGGACTGCTTCTCGCAGAAGTGAGTCCGCAGAAGTGGATACGCGATCACAGAAGCGGAGGCACTGAAGGCATTGGCATACCGCAGAAACGGTTGATTTCTTGCACCTGCGAGACCATAGAAGCGGCTAAGTGAGTGTCAAGTGCTGAACCCCTGGACAGTATACATTTCGAAGGGTTCCAAGTTTTTGCCCTTTTTGGACATTTCCAACACAGTTTTGGGGCGGTTTTGTAATGACCCGGCCGGTCGTTTCGAGAGTTATAACCCCATTTTTCCTATTTCTACTTCTTTTGTGTTATTCAACTATATTATGTTGTATCGGGTTAGTTAGTTCAGATCCGGAAGGAACTCGGAGTGAAATAAGATACTTAGTCTCATAATTGAAAAACATTAAGTTAGAAAAGTGGACCGGATATGAACCTATGAGTAAACGACCTCGGATTCAAATTCTGATAATTCCAATAGATCCGTATGGTGATTTTGGACTTATTATTTGGTAGTCCGTGGTAGAATTAGGCTTGAATTGGCGAAATTGGAAATTTGGCGATTTTCGTCGGCAATGAAGAATTTGATATCGGGGTCGGAATGGAATTCCGAAAGTTGGAGTAGGTTCGTAGTGTCATTTGTGACGTGTGTGCAAAATTTGAGGTTATTCGGACGTGGTTTGGTTGGTTTTGGCATCTGTTGCCGAATTTGGAAATTTAGAATTTCTTAGGCTTGAATCCGAGGGTAATTTGATGATTTGATGTTGTTTTGAGTGATTTGAAGGTTCGCCTAAGTTGGTATGTTGATATATGACTTGTTGGTATTTTTGGTTGAGGTCCCCAGGGCTTCGGGGTGATTCCAGGTGGTTAACGAATTTGTTGAAGTTGGAAAATGCAGCTGGAGCTGCTGTTCTGGTGTGTCCGCACATGCGGATTAGGAACCGCAGGTGCGATGATCGCAAGTGCGTGGAAGGCTCGCAGATGCGGATATGGCCGCAGAGGCGAAGAATGGATCGCACCTGCGGGATCGCAGGTGCGAGGAGACTGCCGCAGGTGCGAAGTCTGGTCAGTTAAGTGGAATGCGCAAGTGCGCACCGGTGTCCGCAGATGCGGAAGCGCAGGTGCAGAATTCCTGGGCAGAAACCATAAATAGAACCCTTCGTGAATTTTGGCCATTCTTCACAATTTCAACTCGGTTTTTGGAGCCTTTGGAGGGGTTTGAAGAGGGAATCAAGGGGATTTCGTTGAGGTAAGTTACTTGATCCCTAATACTTGTATATATGGTATTTTCCGTTGTTTTAATCATGGTAATTAGTGAAAATGAGGGGTTAGGGCTTGGAAGTTTTGGAGAGTAATTTAAGGATTTGAAGGACCAAATGATGTCGGATTTTGATGAATTTGGTATGGTTAGACTCGTGAGTGAATGAGCTTTCTAGTTTTGTAAATTTTGTCGGATTTAGAGACGTGGGCCCGGGGGCCGGGTTTGAGCCAATTTCGGGTTTTGGTCTAATTTTGTAGTTTTTCTTGTGGAGTTCATTCCATTAGCGCGTATTGATGGTACTGTACTGATTGTGAATAGATTCAGAGCATTTAGAGGCCGAGTACAGAGGCAAGATCATTGCAGGTTAGAGATTTGACCGGTTTGAGGTAAGTAGCGATTGTAAATCTTGTCCTGAGGGTATGAAACCCCGGATTTTGTATCATTCTACTATTTTTAGTGACGCATATGCTAGGTGACGGGCATGTGGGCGTGCACTGTTGGAAAATTGTGACTTGGTCCGTCCCATAGCAACTGTAAAGTTGCATACTTTGTTGAAACCATTTGATACTTATATGTTTTAGAAACAATTTCTGTAAATTGGGCCGAATGCCATGTTTGGGCCTTGCGCCAATGCTGTTTGGACCCTTAGGAGTTGTTTATTACTATCCTCATTGTTTTAGATTGAAAAAAATCTATACTCAGTTATGTTTATACTTGTTTACCGCATAACTCGATTTTTATGACTCTATTTTGATGCATATAAATGTTTTGGGCCGAATGCCCTATTTTACTGAAATGCCCGAGTGGCTTGAGAGGTTTATGACTGAGTAAGGCCGAGGGCCTGATTTGTGAGGATGAGTGTGGATCGAGGCTGCCCGCCTGTAGCATACTTTATTATTATAGCACGTGAGTTTTTCATGTAGCTTATAGTGCTTGGGCTGAAGGAGCCCCTCCGGAGTCTGTACACACTCCCAGTGAGCGCAGGTACCTACTGAGTGCGAGTGCCGAGTGCTGAATGACTGGGAGGCATGAGTGATTGTGAGGTATGCCCGAGTGGCAAGTGTGATTGTGAGGTATGCCCGAGTGGCAAGAGTGATTGTGAGGTATGCCCGAATGGCACGAGTGATTGTGAGGTTAGCCCGATGGGCTATATATATGAGTGATGTTTTTCCCGAGGGGCTGTTTATGATTTCTTCATTTTTGCTCACCTTTGCATTGAGCCTTTGTTTGAAAACTATTGGAAAAATATCTTTAAATGATTTTGACTGGAACTGGGTTTAAATGAGATAATTTGATTCAAACACTGATTTTTAAAGCATGTTGTACTTTACTGAGATTTCATGATATGAACGTTATATGCTTTATTGCTAGTCACTACTGTTCAGTCTTTATTTATTGTTGTTACTTACTGAGTTGGCGTACTCACGTTACTCCCTACACCTTGTGTGCAGATTCAGGTGTAGCTAGACACGGTAGCGGTTATTGAGTGTTCTGGTTGCAGATTTTCTTGGAGATAGCAAGGTAGCTGTTTGGCGATCGCAGCCCCTACTCTTCTCCCTCTTATTTTCCTCTAGTTGTATTTAGCAATTTTTCGAGCTGAGTTAGCCTTGATATTGTTAGACAGATTGTAGTAGATGCTCATGCCTAGTGACACCTCAAATGTCGAGCTTTTCTTTTCCGCACTTTTATTTTTCTTTGATTTGAACTCTTTTAAATGGAGGTTTTATGTTAAATAACCTTGAAATTATCTTTAAAATAAAAATATCAGTTTGTTTTGGAAAAGAGTCGGCTTGCCTAGTTCCACAATAGGCGCCACCACGACAGGGGTTAGTTTTGGGTCGTGACAGGTTTTCAGAGGGAATTCATGGGAAAACTTGAGGTAAGTCACTTGTGATCATGTTTAATCAATAGTATTGGATTATCATTAAGTATTTTGATTAGATTACGTGTTTCTGAGGTGAAATTAGAGGATTTGGGCCTAGGGAATTCAAAATAAAAATTTAAGATTTGGAGGTCGAGTTGATGTCGGAATTTAGTAAAATTGGTATGATTGGACTCGTGGTTGAATGAGCGTTCATATTTTATAATTTTTGTCGGGTTCCGAGACGTGGGCCCCACAGTCAATTTTTGGGTTCAACTTCGAATTTTGTTGGAAAACTAATATTTTTGTATGGAATTAATTCCTATAATTTATATTGACTGAATCGAATTATTTGTCACTAGATTCGAGCTATTTGGATACTGATTCGCGAGGCAAAGGAATAGAAGAATAAATAACTACACGGTTTGAGGTAAGTAACAGTTCTAAATTTGGTCCTGAGGGTATGAAACCCCAAATTATATGTCATACGATCGATTTTGGATGTGACGCACATGCTAGGTGATGGGCATGTGGGGCGTGCACCGTAGGAATTATGACTTGGTCAAAATCGATGGAATTGTGTAATTGAATAATCTGTTGTAATCTTTACATTCTCCATGAAGTAGAGAAATTGATCCATCAACCATGTTATATCATGTTTAGATTATGTGTTGGCACTGTAGGGACCTAAAGAGGTCGTGTACATGTTAAATTATCTGCTAAATTGTTGTTTTGTACTCAGTCACAGTTTACTTGTATATTTTATCTCAGTCTCTATTGTTCCTTGTTGATACGTTATGTCATTTCTGTTGGGGCTGATTTTCATGATTTCTGAGAGCCCGAGAGACTGGAGATATTTATGACTGAGTGAGATCGAGGGCCCGATTGTGAGATATCGATACTATAGAACGTGAGTTGTCCGTGCAACACGTGAGTTTTTCGTGCGGATCCATATATTATACTATAGTAGGTGAGTTGTCCGTGCAGCACGTGAGGATCCAAATATTATACTATAGCACGTGAGTTGTCTGTGTAGCACGTGAGTTGTCCGTGCGGATCCAGATAATATACTATAGCACGTGAGTTGTCCGTGCAGCACGTGAGTTGTTCGTGTGGATTATAGCGCTTGGGCTGAAGGAGCCCTTCCGGAGTGTGTACACACCCCCAGTGAGCACAAGTATCTACTGAGTGCGAGTGCTGAGTGTTGAGTGATTGTTAGGTTGGAGCGAATGGGAGAAACTGAGTGACTGTTTATCTGAGAGGATGTATTAATTTTATTATTGTTGTACTTCAACTATCATATATCACTTTTTTGAAAATTTTTGAGAGATATTATCTCCTGCTCCAGTTGAACTTGATATGAAATTACTATTTGGGCACTAAATTGTTGAACTTGAAAGTATGCCTACTTTCTTATGTTGGAAATTTCTATAATTGAACTTAGCTGTGAAGCTCGTCACTACTTTCAGTTCTTTATTTAGTATTGTTACTTGCTGAGTTGGTTGTACTCATACTACACCCTGCACCTCGTGTGAAGTTCCAGGTACTTTCGGATATGGTGGATGTTAGATCTCAGAGTGTTATCAGTTGGAGACTATCAAGGTAGTTATGTCGTGTCTGCTGACCTTGACTCTCTTCCTTTAAGTTATTGTAATGTTCTATATTTTCAGACAATATTTTATCAGTCAGACTTTATTATCTTTTAGATGCTCATGTACTCAGTGACACCGGATTTTGGGAATGTATTTTATGTCAGTAATTTGTGAGGTCTTCTATGGAAATTCAAATATTATGTTTTCAAACTTATAAGAAATGGTCGTTTATTGAGGTTATCGGCTTGCTTAGTATTGAGATAGGCGCCAAAAAGATAGGTTTGGATTTTAGGTCGTGACAGGAACATAAAATATGGATTTAGAAGAATTACAGGCAACAACATTTGTAAATATATCTAAAGAATGTAACCATGAGTTTGAAAGAAATAAATGATTATACTGTAATCAATGTTTTATATGCAAATAGTATCCTAACAGAATACATAGAGCTAAGTGTAGGTTATGTTACTTAGAAGGATGTATTATATGTATAGAAAAGAAATATGAAATAAAATTAAAAAAAGAATAAGAACATAAAGAAGTAAATGATCCTACACTCAATTTAAGAATAATGACGTTAGAAATGAGAATAAGTGAATTAGAAAAAAGAATACAAAAATTAGAAAAAGGAAAGAAAAAATGAAAGAAAGTGAAAACATTGTTGAACATATACACGATAAAGAATTAATGAGCGTAGAAGATCATGGTGTATTAATATGTAATAAAGATAAAAAAATTAAGTACAATAAAAATACTTGCAAGAATCAGAATAAAAATTATGAAATACAAACAATGGCCATAGTAGATTCTGGATGTACGAGATGTATAATAAATAAAAGAATAGTCCCACAAGAATTAATTAAAACTTTAGATAAACCAGTAGCAGCAATGCAAATGGATTGAACGCATAATATATATAGACATTATATAGATAAATCGCAAATTAGTATTGAAAATACATGTCTAGATTTTTATAAGCCTAGTTACAAGCTAGATAAAATATGGGCAAGAGACTTAAATATAAATGCAGACTTTATATTAGGATTAAGTTTCATATTATATAACAATGGTAGGTGTTTACTTAGTAGAGATGGTGTAATATTTTTCAAAACTATTACTCATACACCAGTATAAACGGTAAACACCGGAACTAATATAAGAACAAGACTAGAATCATATCAGAAAGATCTGCAAGAAAAAAGAAAAAGAATGTCGTGAGGAATGTAAAGATAAAAATACATGTTGTAAAAAAAAAAAAAAAAAAAGAAGAATCTAAAGTTCTACTATTAGAAGATGATGAAAAATTGAATATATTATAAAAAGATTATACCTTGATAGATGTTGAAATAGAATTATATAAATAGAACAGGAATAGAAAATATAGGAATAATAAAAAATCAAAACGATTTAGAAAATATAATAAAAATATTAGATGAAAGAGAGATAATAGGAGAAAAACCTTTAAAACACATAATAAAAATATTAGATGAAATAGAGATAATAGGAGAAAAACCTTTAAAACACAGGAAAAACAATAAAATTATGTCTAAATTAGACATAATAAATATGGAATATATAATTAAGACAGCCTCAATAGAAGATACAAATCAAGATTTAAAAGATGTTAAAATTTAAATTAAAGAACTCATGAATTTAGGTGTAATAAGGAGATCTATTTCTAAACATAGATCGGCTGCTTTCATGGTAAGAAATCATAGCGAAATAATAAGAATAAAGGCAAGAATGGTAATAAATTATAAAAGGCTTCATGATAACACTAAAACAGACGGATATAAGTTACCTGGTTAAAATATAATTAATAAATAGAATACAAGGAAAGAAAATATTTAGTAAATTCGATTGTAAATCGGGCTATTGGCAAGTAAAAATGTATGAAAAAAGTATAGAATGGACAACAATCACTTGCCCTCAAGGACATTTTGAATGGTTAGTAATGCCATTTGGACTAAAAACAGTTGCACCTATTTTTCAAATAAAAATGGATAGTATATTTAGATAATACAAAATTTTTGTTTTAGTATATGTAGATGACATATTAGTATTTAGTAGAGACATAAAAGAACATTTAGGACATTTACAAATAATTTTTCGATTATTTATAGATAATGGAATAATAAATAGTAAGAAGATGGAATTATGTAAAAAAGTTACATAAATTTCTTAGGAGTAGTTTTGGGAGATGAAAAGATTAAATTACAACCCCATATAGCTAAAAGGTCTTAGAAATGCTAGACAAATAAGATAATATTAAAGAATTATAAAAGTTTCTACGAATAGTAAAATATGCAAGATGTTTTATAAAAGATTTAGGTAAAATAGAAACACCTTTATATGCTACAAGCTCTACAGGACAAAACATTTTAATTAAGAAGATATAAAATTGGTACAAAAGATTAAAGATAAAGTAAAAATATTGTTGATTTAAACATGCCATTAGAAATAGACTGTCACGACCCAATTTCACCTATAGGTCGTGATGGCGTCCAACACTACAGCTAGGCAAGTCAACTGATAAATCAAACATATATTGATTAAAATTTTAATCCAAGAAAATCTTAAACTAAAAAATTCTATTAATGTGTGTGCCAAGACCCGGTGTCACAAGTGCATGAGCATCTAGTAGATTATACAAAACTCCAAATACTGTCTGAAATGAAAAAGACAGAATATAAATATAAGAACAGACACTGGTAGCTGCAGAACGACTCAGAAAGGCAGCTCACCACTATGCCTCGGGATGGCATGGATATGTGATGATAGGTCCTCCACTAGTACCTATCTCAGATCCTGCTCAAAAAGTGCAGCAAGTGTAGTATGAGTACGTAAATAACGTGTACCCAGTAAGTATCAAGCCTAATCTCGAAGTAGTAGAGACGAGATGGCCGACATTGACACTCACTATGGGTCAATAATAATAATTGAAATAAAACTAGAATATCTAGATCAGCATGATTCACAGAATATAATAATAATTTATTTAATCAGCAGAAATAATTAAATTCCTTCAATTTTAATAAATTTCCAAATTTATCAATTAGTCTCATTTACAGGAATAACAATAATCCCAATAAAAATTCCAATTTATTAAATAGTTTTACAAGCTGCAATTCAATTTCAATGAATTTCAAATTTATCAAATAGCTTTACAAGCTGCAAATTTCAATTCAATTTCAATAAATTTCTAATTTATCAAATAGCTTTACAAGCTGCAATTCAATTTCAATGAATTTCCAATTTATCAAATAGCTTTACAAGCTGCAATAAACCGTTAAAGTATCGAATAATTATTATTATTATTAAGCACGATTTCTGTTGAGGACGAACGACCCGATCCAGAGTGTCGTGTATACTGCCGAGGGACGTGCGGCGCGATCCATAATTGCATCTATGCTGCCGAGGCATTCGGCCCGCTCCAGAAGAAAGGAGGACATTTTCTTATGTACCTCCGGAAGGAGAGTATATTTATTAAGAGATAAATTCGGGAGGAAGAATAATTTCTTTTAACAATTAATTAATTTAAACAGAAAATCAAGCATATAAGGTTTCTATCCTTTAATATCTTTATCTGAAAATTCACAATATATATATATATATATATATATATATATATATATATATATATATGTGTGTGTGTGTGTGTGTGTGTGTGTGTGTGTGTGTGTGTGTGTGTGTGTGTGTGTGTGCAAAGAATACAATTTACACAAGTAATTCATGCTTTGAGTCCTAAACTACCCGGACTTTAGTATTAATAGTAGCTACGCACGGACTCTCGTCACCTCGTGCGTACGTAGCCCCCTGCAATTATCAATAATTATTCAATTTAATCCCTATGAGTTAATTTTCCCCTCATAAGATTAGACAAGAGACTAACTCGTCTTGCTCCAATTTAATCCACTATAAGGCCTTTTCCACGATAATCCAACTCTGTCGGGCTCGAATCTAGCCAAAATAATTTGATACAATCACTAAAAATTATAGGAATCAATTCTATAAGAAAACACTACATTTTTAATAAAAATCTCGAAATTAATTAAAACTTCGTCCGTGGGGCCATATCTCAAAATTCGGAGAAAGTTATGAAATCCGACAACCCATTCAATTACGAGTCCAACCATACAAATTTCATCAAATTCCGACATCAACTCGACCCTCAAATCTTCAATTAAAGTCTTTGAAGATTTCTACCATTTTCATCCCAATCTATACCCATTTGAACTCAAGAATCTTTCCATAAACCTTATTGATATGTATGAATGATACTATTACACTCAATAATCATACTCTTAATCACCCATATTTACCCAAACTCGAAATTAAAGACTAGGGGTTAGAACCTTACCTCTTGGGTGAAGATCTGATATTTCCTTGTTAGATTTCAAAGCTTGAACAAGATCTTGATGAACAAAGTACTTGGGCTTCTTCCTCTCTCTAGAACACTCTCCCTTCTTTCTAAAAATATTAGATTTTTGCTCCAAAATGACCTTCAAGGCTTATTTATCGAAGTTGGGTAGGGTTATAACAATAGAAGAATGGATACTCCAAAAATTCCGGACCAAGCTACAGACCTGGCCTCGCCAGGCTAAAGCGTGGTCTTAGCTCGCGACAGGCCTGGCCTCGCCAGGCTAAAGCCTGGTTAAGCCTGGCTTTTGGCTGGCCTCGCCATGCTAAAGCCTGGTATTACATCTGGCCTCGCCAGGCTAAAGCCTGGTCTTACACCTGGCGTTGCGAGCTACATGACAACCATTGGGTATTTGATCATAACTTCTTGTAGGAGTGTCCGAATGACGAACGATTAAAAGCGTTAGAAACTAGACTCGAATATATTTCATTTGATCGGTTGATCATCATATAACTCCATAAATATATGTATATATTCTCGTTCAAAGTTGGGTCTTTTGCAAACTCAGTTGAAACTTTAGTCTTATGAAATTTCCAACTTCTACATTCGATGCCGAAACCTATCGAATCAAGTCCGATAGACCTCAAATTTTACACACAAGTCATAAATGACATAACTGAGCTAAGAAAATTTTCGGAACTGGATTCTGACTCCGTTATCAAAAAGTCAACTCCTCGGTCAAACTTCCAAACTTAAATTCTTATTTTTAGCCGTTTCAAGCTTAATTTAATTACGGATTTTCAAATAAAATTCCGAAGACGCTCCTAAGTCCAAAATCACCATACGGAGCTGTTGGAATCATCAAAATTCTCTATTCCGCGGTCGTTTTCACATAATTAGACATCCGGTCACTATTTGAACTTAAACATTTTAATTTTTCATCAAAATTCCATATCTCGGGCTAGGGACCTCGGAATTTGATTCCGGGCATACGCCCAAGTCCCAAATCACGATACGGACCTACCGAAACTGTCAAAACACTGATCCGAGTCTGTTTGCTCAAAAGGTTGACCAAAGTCAAACTTGGCCTTTTAAAGCCAACTTAAGGAACCAAGTGTTCCGATTTCAACCCAAACACTTCCAAATCCCGAACCAACCATCCCCACAAGTCATAAATTATTTAAAGCACATTTGACAAGTTTTATTTAGGGGAACAAGGTTCTAAAAGTCAAAACGACCGGTTGGGTCATTACATTCTCTCCCACTTAAATATACGTTCGTCCTCGAACATGCTAAGGAGTGTTCCGGAGTTATCCAAAATTACTGTTGAACACCTCGCGCACCTACCCGTGCTACCACACCCAGTTGCGCACATTAAATCGAGCCAATCTTAAAATTCTCCCATTTATTTAGGCAAATAGGCCTTAGAGCCCAATTCTAACATACAGAATTCTCCACCATGCCTGTTTCCAACCTATGAATGTCGTATCAATCACTACACGATGCACTAATACAGGATTGCATACCTTTGTTGAATTTAGACCATGCACCGCATCATTCACATGACTATAATAACATCCTCCGATAACAATAGCCAAAATTCCACGAATCTGATGTTCACAACATACCTCATGAAACATATAAGTCATGTTCCAACTCTTGAAATGCTTCCACGATGGAAGAAATGTGTAGAAATTCATAATCAACTGCCGAGTCAACAATTATTGAGTTTCTCCTTCTGACAATAACCATTGCCTTATTATAACCAAATAATGGTATTTGCTCTTTATTACACTCCATATAATCCGATCGCAATGATCCCAAATCCAATAATCTCGTCTCTCTAAGTATAAGTTGCTTAGGCAATAAACCTCCTCAGACACAATCAAAAAGCCTCATATGATGCCACGATGAGCTAATAAGCTACGGACTCGATTGTGATACATAAGAAAAACGAACTCTGGAAAGGATTACTCAACCCACATGACTAATTAGACAACTGAAAAGGTGTCATGAACCTTCCTCAGAAAATTGGACACAAACACAGAAAATAGAATATAGGGGACTGTGCTCAACATCACACTGTTGCGACGTGCAACCCGATCCACACATGATACCGTTGTGGCGTGCAACCCGATCCAAACAACATACCTGTGGCGGCGTGCCACCCGATTCGCACAAAAAGAATCTATAAGAAAATACTTACCGAGCTAAAATGCTCATTACTGCAAAATATCCGAATATCGGACACAAGCACGCTCAGAGCATAATATCATCCCTAGAAGGTTCGACAGTGCCATACGCTACAAAACTCAAGCACAACTAAGGTGCGATATATGATCTGAATCTCGAGAGCCATCCTTCTCACATAACACCATCGCTATGCCGAACCTCATCACATAAGAAATTTATCGAGCCGTTTCATAACTCACACGGAACAATATAGTATTACATGAAATAACCGACGACAAAACGACATCCAACTTCCGAATACTCCAACATAGGGAGCTTTTGTGCTAAAATGAACACATCCGGCCTGATATAAAGCCCGTAAGCATATTTAAATCCATCCACATACCTCAAGTCGATTCTGATCGCACCGCACTAGGCTAATAACCTTTCAAGGATCCATAATAACCCTTTTTTCCCCATAACACACAAGAATAGCCATCATAATCGGAACAACTTCCATAGTCCACAACCAAATGAACAGAGCGCCCTCCAGGCATAAATTCTCAAATCAGTGATATTACCACAATCTTCATACTTGGTTTCAATCTTCACTCAATCAAGTGACTACATGTCACTCTTACACAATATTTCCGTGAGACACGCTTCCACGACCTTTCGCACCAGGTAACAAGTCTGCACATCCATGCTACTGGTTACACTAATGTTGTAAAGCATATCAAAAATCCACAAATCAATACACAAGGTCGCTTACACCTGACATCGACCTTAGATGATGCCAAAAATAATACCATCTTACTTTAAACATCTAAATCCCTTTCCTGCTCATCTGAGCTCATGACATCCTTGTCAACACCGAATTGAAATCTTAAATCCTCAACTTTCGAATCCCATACTACTTAGTGCACTTAACCACGCCAATGCGCAGGAGTACAAGAATTCCATCATAACTCCCGGACCACTAATAGAGTAAACACTTTATCATGTAGAAACCTTCTTCTTAACTCATTTCAAGAGAACCATTGCAACACGTGACTGAATTCCCATATCCATAGAAAATACCGGCCTCAAGTAGTGGTCTAAACCACCATAACTCTTCTGGGATCCCTCTACACATAACATGTCATAATACTTGAATTTTTCCAAAATAAAATCAATTACGGCGGTCGTCAAGCTTCGCACGTACTGCCACAAATCACATGCATAATTCAATGCGATGAAGGAATTGATCATTGCCACCATCGTGCCGATTCAACCATTGTTAGCCGATTTTTTTTTCTTTTTTTTTCTTTTCTCAATTTACTCTCAACTTGCCTTAGAAATAATAATATCTCCATTCATTACATCATGAATTCAAATCCGCACTCATCCCAAGTGACCTTATTTCACGAGACCACGTTGTTTCAAAATCCACAAATCATCCCATACCCCTCCTTGTGCGCACTTTTTCATCTTCAACTGTTAAACCCATTCTAATACTTCTTTTATGAATCCGAAGTTATTTTATTCCGTTTCTCAAATGCTACACCACAACCTAAAGATAATGCAGAGTACTCCAAGCCCTGTTTCATAATCTGCTGCAAAAGTTCGATACTCAACCATACTGCGGACTCGAGATCCTTAGACACCGCACTTTAAATTTTTTGAACCCGCTAAGACCGTTATTGAGAGTCACTTGCTCTGACTTATTCCCAAACATGATCAATTACAAGGCTCTGCTAGCTGATGGACACTTTATCAAGGAAACATCCGACTGTCTCACTTTTCTGTGCATTACATCTACATGAAGCATAAACTCTAAGTCTTCCAAAAACCTGAATATGAATTGATAAGGCCAAATATGGCACACATTCCCCAAATCCTTTGCTCAAATTACCACTGATGTTTTCTTTCCTTAGTTGCAATGACCCACCAATACACTGATAACCAGAAATCGCACAACTTGACACTACGCAATCCAATCATAGACTATGGGGCTCCCCCACTTAGCTTGAAGCTATAATTACAAAATTCTGGAAGCCACCGAGATTCTTTCTTCATCGTTGACATGATCTAGCACACGCAACTCGCCAAATTTTCTCGAAATCCTTCTATTAACCTTTAATAAACACTTTGAACCACTAGCCACATTTACATATTAAATCTCTTACCGGGTAGGCAGTAGAATTCTTCGTAGAAGCTTCATCAATACCACACGACCGCTAACCTTCTCACAGAAGATAACCCACCTGTGGAAATTATATGCCGACATATTCCAACGTCGCTGCACTGGGTGCAATTACTACGAAATCAGTAGATCTTCCTGAGTCAGAGGTCATTCACCAGTTGCACCCGTCCTTTCACTCCTCATGGACGTCAACTAAAGGTGCGACAATACATTCCAATCCAAAGTCATGTTGTATCCTTCTTCATATCAAGCAACTCCCTCCTGTTGTATCCAATCTTCCTCAATATAGCAGCCAATATTCTAAATTAAGTCCGTAGACCTAGTCACTCTCTATTTTACATCCCAAATCACTCCAAATATTCCTCAAAACATGTAATCATCCTACCACGTAACCCATGTGCTACCTTGCCACTCTCCCACTTTGGTCAACCATCTCCTTTAAGCAACTACTCTGCTTCTGTTTTCTTACACTTGGCCTTTTTGGAACCTAACCACCGCAAGGCACCTTCCACATGTCCTTCCTCATCCTTCGCTGCCCAGTTGTTGCCTTAACTCAAAATCCGTCTCTGTAGCATTTGAACCAATAGCTCGTTACCATCTTTAAACCTTTTTGACGATCATCCTTCTTGAGACATCAATACTAGAAATGCTGCTTCGATCCTGAATTATTGCACACTGCGATCTCTAACGACTGCTTCCCCTACACCAATTCCTAACACCCCGTCATGAAGGCGAGTTGAAGAAAACCATAACACTAGCGAACCTTAACGCATTTTACAAGGCGATGACACCACATCAAAATTGATAACTCTACCACACTCGAAAATATCAAGCTTCGTTACTCCATCAACCCCAAACCTGAACATTCATAGTCTGATTGCCTTTTCTCCGCTGTAATTAAAAAATGGAACCTCTGAATCGTGTACTGAGAAAACCTTCTTTCAAGTCGTTTACTGCCCTAACACATAGACAGGCTTTTTTTTTTCATAAACACTGTGCAATAACAACGCACGAATCGTCATAACAATCAATGCAAAATCTCAAAACCTTAGGTAGTACTGATACTTAATTTGAATTGATAGAGCGGCCTTTCTCAAGGCGATGAGAATAGCCCAATTAATTACACAAGGAGAAGTATCCTGTACTACATCTGTAGTATCGTTAAAATTTTCCTCGATCCTCAATGTATAACAAGCGCTTCACGTCGCATAAGATTGAATATGAAGAAAATATAGGCATAAGCCTCAAAGGAATCGAATCGGACGATGAGGAATCAAAAAGGGAAGTATTCCTAACAGCCCTGTAGCCTCTCGAAGATAAGCACAAATGTCTCTGTACCGATCCGCAAGACTCTACTAGACTTGCTCAAGACTCGTGAGACCTACGTGAACCTTGTGCTCTGATACCATGTTGTCACGACCCAATTTCACCTATAGGTCATGATGGCGCCCAACACTACAACTAGGCAAGCCAACTGATAAATCAAACATATATTGATTAAACTTTTAATCCAAGAAAATCATAAAATACCAAATTCTATCTATGTGTGTGCCAAGACCCGGTGTCACAAGTGCATGAGTATCTAGTAGATTATACAAAACTCCAAATACTATCTGAAATAAAATAGACAGAATGTATATATAAGAAGAGACACTGGTAGCTGCAGAACGACTCATAAAGGCAGCTCACCACTATGCCTCGGGATGGCGTGGATATGTGATGATAGGTCCTCCACTAGTACCTATCTCAGATCCTGCACAAAAAGTGCAACAAGTGTAGAATGAGTACGTAAACAACGTGTACCCAGTAAGTATCAAGCCTAATCTCGAAGTGGTAGAGACAAGATGGCCGACTTTGACACTCACTATGGGTCAATAATAATAATTGAAATAAACTAGAATATTTAAATCAGCATGATTCACAGAATATAACAATAATTTATTTAACCAACAGAAATAATTAAATTCTTTCAAAACGCAACAATTCTCAATATATATATTAAATCCTTCACTTTCAATAAAAATTTCAATTTATCAAATAGCTTTACAAGTTGCAATTCAATTTCAATGAATTTCCATTTTATCAAATAGCTTTACAAGCTGCAAATTTCAATTCAATTTTAATAAATTTCTAATTTATCAAATAGCTTTACAAGCTGCAATTCAATTTCAATGAATTTCCAATTTATCAAATAGCTTTACAAGCTGCAATAAACCGTCAAAGTATCGTATAATTATTATTATTAAGCATGATTTCTGCCGAGGACGTACGGCCCGATCCAGAGTATCATGTACACTGCCGAGGGATGTGTAGCGCGATCCATAGTTGCATCTAATCCTGCCGAGGCGTTCAACCCGCTCCACAAGAAAGGAGGACATTTTCTTATGTACCTCCGGAAGGAGAGTATATTTATTAAGAGATAAATTCGGGAGGAAGAATAATTTCTTTTAATAATTAATTAATTTAAACAGAAAATCAAGCATATAAGGTTTCTACCCTTTAATATCTTTATCTGAAAATTCACAATGTATTCATATATATATATATATATATATATATATATCAATTAATATTAATTAAACAAAGAATACAATTTACACAAGTAATTCATGCTTTGAGTCCTAAACTACCCAGACTTTAGCATTAATAGTAGCTACGCATGGACTATCATCACCTCGTGCGTACGTAGCCCCCCGCAATTATCAATAATTATTCAATTTAATCCCTATGAGGTAATTTCCCCCTCACAAGATTAGTCAAGAGACTTACCTCGTCTTGCTCCAATTTAATCCACTATAAGGCCTTTTCCACGATAATCCAACTCTGTCGGGCTCGAATCTAGCCAAAATAATTTGATACAATCACTAAAAATTATAGGAATCAATTCTATAAGAAAACACTACATTTTTAATAAAAATCCCGAAATTAATTAAAACTTCATCCGTGGGGCCATATCTCGAATTTTGGAGAAAGTTATGAAATCCGACAACCCATTCAATTACGAGTCCAACCATACAAATTTCACCAAATTTCGACATCAACTCGACCCTCAAATCTTCAATTAAAGTCTTTGAAGATTTCTACAATTTTCATCCCAATCTATACCCATTTGAACTCAAGAATCTTTCCATAAACCTTATTGATATGTATGAATGATACTATTACACCCAAGAATCATACTCTTAATCACCCATCTTTACCCAAACTCAAAATTTAAGACTAGGGGTTAGAACCTTACCTCTTGGGTGAAGATCTTGTGATATTTCCTTGTTGGATTTCAAAGCTTGAACAAGATCTTGATGAACAAAGTACTTGAGCTTCTTCCTCTGTCTAGAACACTCTCCCTTCTCTCTAAAAATATCATTATTTTGCTCCAAAATGAGCTTCAAGGCTTATTTATCGAAGTTGGGTTGGGTTATAACAATAGAAGAATGGATACTCCAAAAATTCCGGACCAGGCTACACACCTGGCCTCGCCAGGATAAAGCTTGGTCTTAGCTTGCGACATGCCTGGCCTCGCCAGGCTAAAGCATGGTATTACATCTGGCGTTGCGAGCTCTGTAGCGAGCTACAGGACAACCTTTGGGTATTTAATCATAACTTCTTGTAGGAATGTCCGAATGACGAACGGTTAAAAGTGTTAGAAACTAGACTCGAATATATTTCATTTAATAGTTAGATCATCACATAACGCCATATATATATATATATGTAGATATTCTCGTTCAAATTTGGGTCTTTTGCGAACTCATTTGAAACTTTAGTCTTATGAAATTTCCAACTTCTACATTCGATGCCGAAACCTATCGAATCAAGTCCGGTTGACCTCAAAATTTACACACAAGTCATAAATGACATAACTGAGCTAAGAAAATTTTCGGAACTGGATTCCGACTCCGTTATCATAAAGTCAACTCCTCGGTCAAACTTCCAAACTTAAATTCTTATTTTTAGCCATTTCAAGCCTAATTTAATTACGGATTTCCAAATAAAATTCCGACACGCTCCTAAGTCCAAAATCACCATATGGAGCTGTTGGAATCATCAAAATTCTATTCCGGGGTCGTTTTCACATAATTAGACTTCCGGTCACTATTTGAACTTAAACATTTTAATTTTTTATCAACATTCCATATCTCGGGCTAGGGACCTCGAAATTTGATTCCGGGCATACGCCCAAGTCCCAAATCATGATACGGATATACCGCAACTATCAAAATACTGATCCGAGTCTGTTTGCTCAAAATATTGACCAAAGTCAAACTTGGCCTTTTAAAGCCAACTTAAGGAACCAAGTGTTCCGATTTCAACCCAAACACTTCCAAATCCCGAACCAACCATCCCCACAAGTCATAAATTATTTAAAGCACATACGACAAGTTTTATTTAGGGGAACGGGGTTCTAAAAGTCAAAACAACCGATTGGGTCATTACATAGACTATTTAATTATAGAAACAGATGAAAGTTTTGAAGGATGCGCAACAGTATTAAAAGCAAAACCAAATAAATACAGAGATAAAAATGAAGAGAAAATAGGTGCTTATCAAAGTGGTAAATATAAAGAAAAAGGAAATATGAGTAGTATAGATGCAGAAATCTTGGCTGTAATATATGGACTAAATAGTTTCAAACTCTATATATTAAATAAACCAGAAGTATTAATTAGAAATGACTGTGAAGCCATAGTTAAATTTCACCAAAAGATAAATGCTAAAAATAGTAGTAGACGAAGATGGCTACACTTTATTGATACGATGTCAATTTATAATTTAGTCTTTGAACATATTTTTCACGACCCAAAATTTTTACCTTCGGGACTGTGATGGCGCCTAACATTTCACTTGCTAGGCAAGCCAATGTTAGAATAATCTTAACAATTTTTAAACAATTATATTAAACGGAAGTCAATTACTGAAATAAATTGCGGAAGACCATAACTACCGAATCATCACAATACAATCCCGAATCTGGTGTCACAAGTGCACGAGCTACTACAATGATACAAATAAATGTCTGAATAAAATTCAAGTTGTTTGAAAGATAATACACAACTAAGATAGGATAGAAGGGTACTTCAGAACTGCGGACGTTGTGCAGTTATACCTCAAGTCTCCTTTGGGTAGCTGAATCCAAGCAAGTATATGATACTTAGCTCGGACCAACTCAAAATCTGCACAAGAAGTGCAGAGTGTAGAATGAGTACAACCGACCCCATGTACTATGTAAGTGTCGAGCCAAACCTCGATGATGTAGAGACGAGGCTATGACAAGACACGTACGTAAAAATCCTTGTCACGACCCAAAATCCTAACCTGTCATGATGGCGCCTATCTCAGCACTTGGCAAACCGACAACATCAATAACCCACGATTTCCTTTAAATTTAAAAACGTAACGTTTAATACAATACCAAAGATCTAGCAATTTTCGATACAACACTCCAAAAACCTGGTGTCATTGAGTACATGAGCATCTAATATGAGTAAAAGTCTGGAAAATATGGTCTATAATAGTCTGAGACCAAATACAGTAAAAAAGAAGATAGAGAAGGAGAGACAAGGTCTGCGGAACACGACAGCTATCTCAAAATCTCCTGAAAATCAACTGTGCGAAATGATCAACACCTGCTATGTTCAGGAACACCTGGATCTGCACACAAAGTGCAGGGTGTAGTATGAGTACAACCAACTCAGCAAGTAACAATAATAACTAAGGAACTGAAGATAATGACGAGCTACACAGTCATAGTTCACTTTCAGTAGTTCCAGCAAAGAATAGACATGCTTTCAAATCCGGCAGTTTAAGTCAAATCAATTTTATACAGTTCAATTTCAAGTAATTCGGACATAAATTCTTTCAGCGATTTCACAACAATGACAGATAGCAACCAAGTGAAACAACAAATACAAAGCAAGTACAGCCTCTCAGGCAACAGTCACTCAGCTCATCACAATAGCTCAACCACTCGGCTCTCAGCCCTCAGCACTCACACTCAATGGGTACCCGCACTCACTGGGGGTGTGTACAGACTCTGGAGGGGCTCTTACAGCCCAAGCGCCATAATCTGCACGGACAACTCACGTGTTGCACGGACAACTCACGTGCTATAATATCCTGCATGGACAACTCACGTGCCATAATATCCTTATCTCACCGATAGTCCCTCAGCCTTGCACAGTCCTCAACCTCTCAAGTCTCTCGGGCTCTCAGAAATCACAAAGATCAGACAAAACAAAGATAACATAGTATATCAACAAATATCCAAAAAGATTGAGGTATAATACGCAAGAAAAATTATGACTGAGTACAAGACAACAATTAGCAAATAATTCAACAAGTACGCGACCTCTGTGGGTCCCAACAGTACTATCACGTACCCTAAGCATGATTTTAAATCATGATTTACAGTCAAATTTCTTCAACACAAAGAGAGCTTATAGCTAACAATAGGTTATTCAACTTTACAGTTTTACGGGATGGACCAAGTCACAATCCCTTCGATGCACGCCCACACGCCCATCACCTAGCATGTGCGTCACCTCCAAAATAATCACATGACATAAAATCCGGGGTTTCATACCCTCAGGACCAGATTTATAACTGTTACTTACCTCAACCCGTGTAATTATTTATTTCGCTATGCCCTTGCCACGAGAATTGGTCTTCGAAAGCCTCGTACGTACCCACAATTAATTTGAATCAGTCAATACAAATTATTGTAATTAATTCCATAAGAAAATACTAATTTTCCCAATAAAATCCGAAATTAACTCAAAATCGCCCTTAGGACCCACGTCTTGGAACCCGACAAAAGTTACAGATTATGAACGCCCATCCAACCAAGACTCCAACCATATAAATTTTACCAAAATCTGACATCAACTCGACCCTAAAATCTTCAATTAAAGTCTGAAGATTTCTACCATTTTCAACCCAATCTTTACCCGTTTGAACTTAACAATCCTTCCACAACCTTATTGGTATGTATACATAATACTCTTACACCCAAGAATCATACTATAAATCAACCATTTTTTCCAAACCCGAAATTGAAGGATTGAGGAAAGAAATTCTTAACTCTTTGAAGCCCTAGCAAGATCCTTGTGAAATCTTCAAACCTTGAATCAGAATTGATGGATAAATGACTGAGTCTCCACTTTCTCTCTCTAAAATGCTCCCACCTCTTTAATATCAGATTTTGGCTCAAAAATGAGCTTCAAGGCTATAAATCGAAGTTAGGTCGGGTCAAAAATTAGAAAGAATGGAAGCTCCGACGCAGTTATGCAGTCGCATAACAGGTATGCGGTCCGCATACTGGCCGCATAATTTGGCCTCCAAAACTGAGCGTTACTTACCTAGTCTGCGGTCATTATGCGGTCCGCATACTTGTTCTGAGGTCGCATAATGCACCGCAAAACAGGTATATGGTCGCATAGTGCACCGCAGATTTTCCTCAAACCTTGCCCCTCTCCTGAACCACTTTGAGACCATTATGCGGTCTGCAGAATGATTCTGCGGCTACATAGTGGTCGCAGAAATGACCATTTTCCGACCAAATTTTCCTTTACACTTTGGTGCATTGTTTCTATAATCTTTGTAATAATTGGTCTACCTCGGCACCACCAAAACTTAATTTCCTTAGCAAAATTTCTCCGAGATCGTTACACATAAGTTAGCATCCGGTCAACCTTTTCAACTTAAATTCTAAACCTTGGATCTAAGCCTCTAAATCATTTCAAAGCCTTACCGAACCCAAACCAATTACCCCGGCAAGCCAAATAATAACTATAATTCACAATTTGAGCAGTAAATGGGGGGACGGGATTGCAATAGTCAAAACGACCGTCCGGGTTGTTACAAGCCTGTACAAGTAAATGCAAATACGAAACAACAATAACACAATAAATAACAATTTATAAATTTGGGAGGGAACATGCGAAGGGGAATGATATAGAATTTCAGCAGTAGAAGTGTCACGTAGAACCCAGATAATTCATCAACAATAAAATGAATAACTGATAATATACAAATGGCACGCCACCATTCTTCGTGCTTTTACTATCATTCTTCCCATAACAACAACAACAACAACCCAGTATAATTCCACTTCTTTGAAAATGACACGGTATCACCCTTCATGCTTTTACACTCAAAAATGGCATGGCAACACCCTTCGTGCTTTTACACCCTTTCTCACCATGAAAATGATAGTTTAAAAAATAAAAATGGCACGGCATCATACTTCGTGCTTTAACGCTCTTTCTCACCATATTCAACAATAATTAAATCAATAAAAATTCCATAAATAATGTTCAAATAATCAATAATAAACATAAGTAGGAATATCTTAATTAAATAAATAATTATTCAAAATGAATTAAATTTCTCTAGCATGCTTTGATTCAACCACAACGCATAAGTATCTGTCACCTAACATATACGTCGTAACCGCACATTAAATCACGTAGCAAATAAATAAATAAATCCTACTCCCTCAAGTCAAGGTTAACCACGATACTTACCTCGCTTTACAACCAACTCATGACTCTAATAAACCTTATCCTCGCAAATTCATGTCTGATTCTCAAATCTAGTCATAAACAATTCGATATACTCAATACAAATCGTAGGAATTGATTCCATATGAATTTTCTAATTTTTCAGATTAAAATCCCAATCTCAAAAATCAACATTGGGGCCCACATCTCGAATCCTGGAAAAACTCACAAAATCCGAATAGTCGTTCCAAGACGAGTCCAACCATATAAAAATTATCACATTTCGATGTCAAATAGATCTTCAAATCTTAAATTTTTATTTTTTTGTAAAGTTTTACAAAAATTCCTATTTTTACCATCTAAATCCGAAATAAATGAAGAATATAGACATAGATTTATGAAATATAATCACTTTTGGTTATAGAACACTTACCCAATTCAAAGTCGTGAAAACTCCCGTTGGAATCGCCTAAATCCGAGATACAAAACTCCAAAATGAGTAAAAATGGTTTACTTCCGATTTTACGGGTTCTGTCCAGGCCTTTTCGCATTTGCGGACACTTAACCGCATCTGCGGTTCCACTTTTGCACATGTTGGGATCGCTTCTGCGGACAAGAGTCCGCTTTTGCGAACACGCTTCTGCGCAAGGCTGTCCCTTCCCCCTTTTCCCACTTCTACGATGTGTGGGCCGCTTCTATGATACCCTGTCCTCTTCTGCAGACTGTCCCCTTCAGCAAGGCAGGGCTCGCTTTTGCGAGATCGCACCTATGGTCTAAAATCCGCAAGTTCAATTACACTAGAAGCAAAATTTTCAGATTTTTCTTAAGTCCATATTTTGATCCGTTAACCATCCGGAATCGACCCGAGGCCTCCAGGACCTCAACCAAATACACCAACAAATCCTAAAACATCATCCAAACTTAGTCGAGACCTCCAATCACGTCAAACAATGCTAAAACCACGAATCATACCCCAATTCAAGCTTAAGGAACTTAAGAATTTTTAACTTCTACATTTGATGCCGAAACCTAGAAAATCAAGTCCGATTGACCTCAAACTTGGCACACGAGACCTAAATTACATAACGGGCCTATTCAAATTTCCAGAATCGGATTCCTACCCTGATATCAAAAAGTCAAATCCGTCTTCAAACTTTGGAAATCTTTAGTATTTAAATTCCTAGTTTCCGTTAAATGGCCATAACTGGAGCTAGAGACCTCCAAATTAAATTTCGGGCATACGCTCAAGTCCCAAATCATGATACGGACCAACCAAACCTATTAAAACACTGATCCAGGTCCGTTTGCTAAAATTGTAGACAAGTCAACTTAATTGAGTTTTAATCCATTCTTCACATAAAACCTTTTCGGAAAATTATACGGACTTTGCACACAAGTCGAGGAATGATGAATAGTACTTTCGAGGTATTAGAACACAGTAATGAATGTTTAAATTAAAGATGATATTTTAGGTCATCACATTCTCCACCTCTAAAATAAACGTTCGTCCTCGAACGGAATTAGAAAGTTACGTCAGCTGGTGAAAAGATATGGATATCTACTCCGCATGTACGACTCGGACTCCCATGTAGATGCTTCTACCGGCTGACCCTTCCATTGCACCCGAACTGAAGGATAACACTTAGACCTCAACTGTCGGACCTACCGGGCTAGAATAGCTACTAGCTCCTCTTCATAAGTCAAAACTTTGTCCAATTAGACTGAGCTGAAATCTAATACATGGGACGGATCACCATGATAGTTTCAGAGCATAGACACATGGAACACCAGATGAACTACTGATAAACTAGGTGGTAGTGCAATCTTGTAGGCTACTTCACCCACCCTTTCAAGAATTTCAAAGGGTCCAATATACCTAGGGATCAACTTACCCTTCTTTTCGAATCTCATTACACCTTTCATAGGTGAAAACCGTAGAAATACTCTTTCTCCTACCATGAATGCAATGTCCCAAACTTTACGATCGACATAACGATTTTGCCTAGACTGAGCGGTGTGAAGTCGATCCTGAATAAGTTTGACCTTATCTAAGGCATCCTGTACCAAATCAGTACCCAATAACCGAACCTCTCCCGGTTCAAACCAGCCAACTGGCGAACGACATTGCCTCATTACAATACTTCATATGGAACCATCTAAATGCTCGACTGGTAGCTATTATTATAGGCAAACTACGCAAGTGGCAAGAACTGATCCCAAGAACCTCCAAAATATATAACACAAATGCGAAGCATATCTTCCAATATTTGAATAGTGCGCTCTGACTGTCCGTCTGTCTGTGGATGAAATGTTGTACTCAACTCAACCCGCATGCCTAACTCACGTTGTACAGCGCTCCAGAAGTGCGAGGTGAACTACGTTCCTCGATCAGAAATGATAGACACAGGCACACCGTAAAAGCGTACAATCTCGCGGATGTAAATCTCCGCTAACCGTTCTAATAAATAGGTAACTGCTACTGGAATGAAATATGCTGACTTGGTCAACCTGTCCATAATGCCCATATTGCGTCGAACTTTCTCTGAGTTCGTGGAAGCCTAACAACAAAAACCATAGTGATATGATCCCACTTCCACTTAGGAATTTCTAACTTCTGAAGCAAACTACCAGGTCTCTAATGCTGGTACTTAACTTGCTGATAATTCAGACACCGAGATACATATGCAACTATATCCTTCTTCATTCTCCTCTACCAATAATGTTGCCAAAAATCTTGATACATTTTGGCGGCACATGGATGAATAGAATACCGAGAACTATGGGCCTCTTCCAGAATTAATTCACGAAGCTCATTCACATTAGGCACACAATACGAACCTGTATCCACAAAACTCCATCTTCCCCCACAACAACATGTTTGGAACCATCGTGCCACACAGTTTCCTTAAGGACAAGCAAATGAGGATCATCATATTGTCGCTCTCTGATATGCTCGTACGAGGAAGACCGAGCGACTGTGCAAGCTAGAATCGGACTGGACTCTGAAACATCTAACCTCACGAACTGATTGCCCAATATCTGAACATCGACAGCTAATGGCCTCTCACAAACCGGAATATATGCAAGGACACCCCGTACTCACAGCCTTTCTACTCAAAGAATCGGCCACCACATTGGCCTTTCCGATGTGATACAAAATAGTGATATCATAGTCTTTCAATATCTCCAACCATCTTCTCTACCTCAAATTGAAATCTTTTTGTTTGAATAGATATTGTAGGCTACGATGATCAGTAAATACATCACATGAGACACCGTAAAGGTAATACCTCCAAATCCTCAGCACATAAACAATGGCTGCCAATTCTAAGTCATGAATATGATAATTTTTCTCGTGAACTTTCAACTTCTGTGACGCATATGCACTCACCCTGCTATCTTTCATCAATACTGAACCAAGCCCAATGCGATATCTATCACAATACACCGTATAAGATTTGGAACTTGTGGGTAATACCAATATTATCATTGTAGTCAAAGCAGTCTTGAGTTTCTAAAAGCTCAACTCACACTCGTCTGACCATCCGAATGGAACACCTTTTTGGGTCAGTCTGTTCAATGGTATTGCTATAGATGAAAACCCTTTCATGAACCGGCGATAAAAACCTGCAAAACCTAGAAAACTCTGGATCTGTGTAACTGAAGTAGCTTTTGGCAAATTCTGAACTGCCTCAATCTTCTTAGGATCCACTTTTATGCCTTCAGCCGATACTACATGTCCCAAAATGGCAACTGAGTCTAACCAAAATTCATATTTTGAAAATTTGGCATATAACTGATTAATTTTCAAAGTCTAAAGCACACTCCGAAGATGTTTCTCATGCTCCTCTCGAGTGCTGGAGTAAATCAAGATATCATCAATGAATACAACTGAATCCAAATGGGGCTTGAACACCCGATTCATCAAATCCATAAATGTTGCTGGGGTATTTGTCAGCCCAAATGACATCACTAGGAATTTGTAATGGCTATACCGAGTCCAAAAAGATGTCTTAGGGACATCAGATGCCCTAATCTTCAACTAGTGGCAACCAAGCCTCAAGTCGATCTTTGAAAACCCCTTGGCACCCTGAAGCTGATCGAATAAGTCATCAATTCTTGGCAGCGAATACTTGTTCTTGATAGTAGCCTTATTCAACTGGCGATAATCTATACACATCCACATTGAACCATTTTTCTTCTTTACAAATAACATTGGTGCACCCCAGGGAGAGACACTAGGTCTAATAAATCCCTGATCAAGCAAGTCTTGTAACTGCTCCTTCAATTCTTTCAATTCCGGCGGGGCCATACGTTATGGTGGAATAGAAATGGGCTGAGTGCCTGGAGCCAAATCAATACATAAGTCTATATCTCTGTCGGGTGGCATTCCCGACAAATCTACAGGAAATACTTCTAAAAATTCACGAACAACTGGTATTGAGTCTATAGAAGGAACATTCGCACTGAGATCGCGAATATAAGCCAAATAGGCTAGACATCGTTTCTCGACCATACGATGAGCCTTCATATAAGAAATAACCCTGCTGGTAGAATGACCATAAGTTTATTTCCACTGTAATCGAGGTTATCCTGGTATGGCTAGATTCACCGTCTTGGCATGACAATCCAATATAGCATGATAAGGTGACAACCAATCCATACCCAAGATGACATCAAGATTTACCATATCAAGAAGTAGAAGATCCACACAATTCTCAAGACTCCCAATAGTAACCACACACGAACGATAGATATGATCTACCATGATAGAATCTCCCACCAGAGTGGAAACACACACAGGAGCACTCAGAGAATCACGAGGCATCACTAGATATGAAGAAAACTAAGAGGATACATAGGAATAAGTAGATCCTGAATCAAATAGAACTGAAGCATCTCTATGGAAAAATGGAACAAAACCTGTAATCACAACATTAGATGATTCAGCCTCAGGTTTTGATGGAAAAGCATAAAATCAGGTATGGGCCCCACCACTCTGAACTGCTTCCCTAGGACGACCTCTAACTAGCTGGCCTCCACCTTTAACAGCTTGATCTCCACCTCTAATGGCCTCACCACCACCTTTAGCTGCTTGACCCCTACCTCTAGCTGGCTGGGCGGGCGGCGGAACAGTTGGTGCTAGAATCATAGCATGAGAACCCTGTGGTTGCATGCTGCCCTTAGACATAGGGCGGAATCTAGCAAGACCTCAGTTGTTATGACTGCTGCCCCTGAAACTATTCATGCCGTCCTGAGTAATCAAATTGAAAGCTATGGATCGGAGGTGCACTAATGGGAGTTGGTGGTGCACTGTATGATGCCTGGAGTGCTGAATGAAATGTCTTGGGAGGATGGCCTCTACCAAAATTACCCTGCCTCCATACGAGGTACCACTGAACCCACCAAACTGACGAGGCCGCTTATCAGAGTCCTGCCCTCTCTAATGTGCAAGAACCATCTCGATCCTCCTAGCAACATTAGTAGCCGCCTTAAAGGAAATCTCACTTTCGGTCTCCTTGGCCATCTGAAGCCTGATAGGGTGAGTAAGTCCCTCAATAAACCTCCTCACTCTCTCTCCCTCAGCAGAAAGTAAAAGGAGAGAATGACGGACTAGATCCACAAAACGGGTCACGTACTGAGTAGCAGTCATACTGCCCTGCTGGAGATTTTCAAATTGCCTATGGTAATCTTCTCTCAATGTGATAGGGAGGAACTTCTCTAGAAATAGCCGTGAGAACTTCTCCCAAGTCAGTGTAGGCGACCCAGCTGATCTGGTCAGCATAAAATCTCTCCATCACCTCTTGGCGTAACCCGTCATCTAAAAATTACAGCAAAATCAACCCCATTGGTCTCAGCTATACCCATATTCTGTAACACCTCATGACAGCCATCAATATAATCATGTGGGTCTTTCAGAAGGCGTACCATTTAAGTGAATTGGAAAGCGCTTAGTAAACTTGTCCAACCTTAATAAAGCCCCAGAAGACATGGCAGGCCTATCACCGTCATGTGCCACAACAACTGGCTGAACTACCCCAACTGGCGGGGTTGCTAGAGCCTGATACTGGGGAGCCATCTGCTCCGGAGCGGGAGTAGTGAGAGTTTGTGCTCCTCCCCAAACTTGTGAGACGGCTGGCACCACTGGAAATGTACCATTCTAGGCCACGCCTTCCATAAGACTCACCAAACAAACTAGAGCTTCCTAAAGCACTGGAGTAGCTATGATTCCTTTCGGGACCTGAACTGGTCCAACCGGTACAGTCTCAACTGGAACCTACTCATGAAGATCCACTTGAGGTTCTGTAACAGGTGTTGTAGCTCGAGCTCTAGACTGAGCTCTACATCTGCCTCGGCCTCTAGCACGACCTCGGCCTCGACTTCTACCACTAGTCATAATTTCCACCAGGGGCTCTGGTCCCTATTCGTCGTTAGATGTATTACGTGTTCTCGCCATATACGAGAGAATAAGAATAGAATGGTTCAATCATCGATGATAGAATAAAATCGCACGACAAAATAAGAAAGAAGTGATATTGTTCCTAAACTTCATAGCCTCTGAGAGATAAGTACACACGTCTCCGTACCGATCTTTCAGACTCTACTAATCTTGCTCGTGACTCATGAGACCTAGGTAACCTAGTTCTCTAATACCAACTTGTCACGACCCGAAATTACCACCTTCGGGACCGTGATGACGCCTAACATTTCACTTTCTAGGCAAGACAACTTTACAATAATCTTAACCATTTTTAAATTATTAAATTAAATGGAAATCAATTACTGAAATAAAGTGCGGAAGACCATAACTACCGAATCATCACAATACATCCCCGAATCTGGTGTCCCAAGTGCACGAGCTACTAGAATGATATAAATGAAGGTTTGAATAAAATTCAAGGTCTGAAAGATAATACACAACTAAGATAGGATAGAAGGGGACTTCAGAACTACGGACGCTGTGCAGTTATACCTCAAGTCTCTTCTAGGTAGCTGAATCCGAGCAAGTCTATGGTACTCTGCTGGGACCAACACCAAAATTTGCACAAAAAGTGCAAAGTGTAGTATGATTACAACCGACTCCATGTACTCTGTAAGTGTCGAGCCTAACCTCGACGAAGTAGTAACGAGGCTATGACAAGACACATACGTAAATAACTTGTACAAGTATATACAAATACGAAACAACAATAACACAATAAATAACAATTTATAAATTTTGGAGGGAACATGCGAAGGGGAATGATATAGAAATTTCAGCAGGAAAAGTGTCACGTAGCATCCAATTAATTCATCAATAATAAAATGAACAACTGATAATATAAAAATGGCACGACACTACCCTTCATGCTTTTACTCTCATTCTTCCCATAAATTGATAAATAAATATTAATAATTAGCACGACATTACCCTTCGTGCCTCTCCGAAAATAACACGACATCACCCTTCGTGCTTTTACACTAAAAAATGGCACGACAACACCCTTCGTTCTTTTACACTCTTTCTCACCATGACAATGGGAGTATAAAAAATAAAAATGGCATGGCATCATCCTTCGTTCTTTTACGCTCTTTCTCACCATATTCAACAATAATTAAATCAATAACAATTCCATAAATAATGTTCAAATAATTAATAATAAACTTAAATAGGAATATCTTAATTAAATAAAAAATAATTCAAAATGAATTAAATTCCTCCAGCATGCTTTGACTCAACCACAACGCATAAGTACTCGTCACTTCACATATACGTTATACCCGCACATTAAATAATGTAGAAAATAATCAAAAATCCTACTCCATCAAGTCACGGTTAACCAAGACACTCACCTCGCTTTGCAACCAACTCAAGATTCCAATAAACCTTTTCCTCGCGAATTTGTGTCTGAAATCCTCAAATCTAATCATAAATAATTCAATATACTCAATATCACTTTTCGTTATAGAATACTTACCCAATTCAAACTTGTGAAAAATCCCTTTGGAATCGCCTAAATCCGAGACAAAAAACTCAAAAATGAGTAAAAATGATTTACTTCCGATTTTATGGGTTCTGTCTAGGCTTTTTAGCATTTGCGGACACTTAATGGAATCTTCGGCTCTGCTTTTGCAAAGGTTGGGGTCGATTATGCGGGCTGGTTCACTTCTGCGAACTCGCTTCTGCGATGCGTGGGCCGCTTCTGCGGTCGCACTTCTACAACACCCTGTCCGCTTTTACGAGGCATGGCTCGCTTTTGCGAGCTCGCACCATCGGTCTAAAATTCGCATGTGAGATTACACCAAAAGCCAAAATTTCATATTTTCCTTAAGTCCAAATTTTGATCTGTTAACCATCCAGTCCAAACACATCATCTGAACTTAGTCGAGGCCTCCAATCAAGTCAAACAAAGCTAAAACCATGAATCATACCCCAATTCAAGTTTAAGGAACTTAAGAATTTTCAACTACTACATTCGATGTCGAAACCTATCAAATCAAGTCCGATTGACCTCAAATTTTGCACACAAAACCTAAATGACATAACAGACCTATTCAAATTTCCAGAATCAGATTCCGAACCCGATATCAAAAAGTCAAATCCGTGGTCAAACTATGGAAATCTTTAGCCTTTAAATTCCTAGTTTCCGTTAAATGGCCATAACTGGAGCTAGAAACCTCCAAATTAAATTCTCGGCGTATAATTGAGTTTTAAAATTTTATTTCACATTTTAATCCATTTTTCACATAAAGACTTTCAGAAAAATTATACGGACTGCACACACAAGTGGGGGAATGATGAATAGTACTTTTCAAGGTCTTAGAACACAGTAATGAATGTTTAAATTAAAGATAACATTTTGGGTCATGACAATATTAGGAAAAAGATAATGATTTAGTTGATCAGTTAAGTAGGTTAAAAATTACTGTTAATTAATAGACATATTTTACATTTACAGCATGAGACCAACAATTCCCAAGACTGAAGACAGGAAAGGCATCAAAGCCTCACCTTTATACGCGTATTCCAAAACAATATTAGGTAATCTTTTATTTAAGCCACAATCATTAGTAGAACCGACTGGTATGGATAGAATACATTTTGAAAAATATAATTTAATATTATATCCACCGTCAAATTTGGAGTTTTTTCAGAATGTGTCATAGACAGACCACAAAAGTGTTTGATTGATAATATATGGATAGCATATAATAAAAAAGACACCAAATATATCATAGCAGCTCTTAATGCTTTAGGACAATAGTTTACAGATAAAAACCAAGAAAAACAATTTAAATATTATGTAGTTAATCACGACAAGACAAATGGTATTTTTTAAACATGGTTAGAAGTACTGGACTCTATGAAAGATTTTGAAAAACCTCTATTCAAAGGTTTTAATAATTTTACTGAAGCATTTGACTATGTAAGAGGAGTATTAGGACCAAATTATTATAAGCACTAAGATAAAACCCAGAAAAAACCCCTCAATATAACATCCAAAAGGACACAGACAAGTATTTTCAAAAACAAAAAAAAAAATGTTCTAGCCTCTCTCCTCTCTCTATGGCAATATGGTGTAGTAGCAGCTGCCATGGATGCGCAGCCCTCTCCCTAGCTTCAAGCTGTCGGAGAGATGAACCTTAAACCATCAACAACATATGCTACACGACTACATACAAACCAAACAGTGCAAAATCCATCAAAAACACAACTTAAACCTATTGAGATTATCCATGGAGAACCTACGATACAATTTACAATGGAGGAAGTTCAACAATTCAGTGTTGAAGAGGGATTACACCAAGCAGTATTAATGAAATTCGCATACACACACCGAACAGTTCACGATTTACGCAAACTGATTCCAAAATCTTTTGGGATTAAAGGTAACTGTCGGATCGGACAATTAGAATATCGGCACATCCTTATCAGATTTGATCTGTATGATGAATATGTTCTTGTTGCGTCAAGATCTGTTGGATATATACACTGCAATGGGGACGACTATCAGTATAGATTGTTCCCTTGGACATTGTTCTTTAATCCTAAAGAAGAAACTACAAGGGCGTGGGTTTGGATTTCACTACCAGGTCTACCGCCAGATTTGTTTGCAAAACTGCTCTGCTTTCAATTGCTTCTGCTATTGGGAAGCCAATGGCAACTGATAAAGCAACCCATAACAAATCAAGACCAAGTACTACGCGTGTTAAAGTTGAACTGGACCTACTCGACAAAAACCCAAAGAGAGTTAGGTTACTATATTTGGATACAAAATCTAGAAAAATTGTTGAACACTTTCAAGATGTTGTGTATGATAATCTCCCAAGTTATTGCAGCTGCTATAAACGTCAAGGGCATAATGAAAAGTTATGTCGTTTGAAGAATGAACAAAACAACGAAAAGCATGACAGATTGATTGAAAATAAAGGTTATGATGAGTGCTTGATACCTATTGATGAGATGAACAAGGTGGAAAAGTTACAAAGGGATGCTAGGGATTTTCTAAATACAAAACGAGCTGAAGCTCAACAAGTTATAAACAATGGGCAACAAAAACTACTGACTTTTCGCTCTACTGAAGGTCAACAAATTACTACTGGGATCGAGGATAGTACAGGGGATCTGGAATATACAACAGCTAATGGTCCAACTTTTCCAGCTGCTGTAATTCGACTGGAGCAGGGGATGGCTCAAAATGCAATAGGTGATCGAGTTATGGATACTAGGCTTAAGCAAGATATATTCAGTGTTCCTAATGAAACTATAGTTCAAATTGAGCCTAGACAACCTGATGGAAGACACAAAAATGTCACACTCAGTGAAACGGTTAATGTAGCAGCTGTCGATCGAGTTTCGCATAGTGTAATGCATGAAGCTACTGCTGCTATCAGTCGTAATTTATTGATGCTTCAAGTCAGGTTAATATTGGGCAAAAGATGGAGGCTTTAAGTGTGGAGCAGGTCCAGAAAAATCCAACTGGATAGGATAAAAGGTTGAATGATATTCCTGCTATTACGATTTTCGTGAGGATGTACACGGCTACTGCAAGTGCTTTGAAGACTGCTGTGGATCGAGCTGAAAAAACAAACATACCTGATATGTATCAAAAACAGGTTGGGACATTTGGTAACGGGTAGGAGGTTCAAGATTATCAGTTGACAAAGGCAGTAGCAGCATTGGTAAAGTCTGGAAATCAAATACATACTGCTGCGAAGAAGCTTTCAAAGGATGGGAGTTCAATTGTTTTTAGAGCTGTGCAAAAAAGTGGTGTGGCTGATTAAGATAGTGCAATTGCTACAGGAGATGAGGCAGCTATTCAACATCAAGTAGTTCATCCTCACACTGCTGGTGCACAAACGAATAGTCATGAAGGGCCATAGGTGCTTGTCAAGGATGTTGTTGCTGCTTTGGGTGAGGTTGCTGATAGATCATACATGATTAATAAAGTTAATGTTGTAGCTGAGCAATCAAGCAACATTAACGAAATTTGGAGTTCAAATTTGGAGGTTGTTGCTGCATTGAAGGGAGCTGGTGATCGAGGAGCTGTTACTGCTGCACGTGCTGATTTAATTGGAAAAATATCGTGTCCAATAGCAGATCTTCAAGTATTGGATCAATCAAAAATAAGAGATTGGGCAGTGGTAAATCGTACACAGTCCTCACCTAGCAATAATAATATTTCAGTTCACAAAACTCAGACTTGTTCTGCAAAAACCATTACTGTTTCTAACTCGTTTGAGGCTTTGATGAATGAACAAGTGCTGGAAGATGTTGGATTAACACGATCAGCAACTGGAAGCACAAGCCCTACAGGTCGTGAAAAGCAAAACCACAAACCTTCTGGTGCACGATTAGTGTATCCAAGGGAAGTAATTGCTACTGGTGAACAAAAGGCAGTGGTTGAACATGTTGATCATGACTTAGCTTCAACAACTACACTGTCTAATTCTCCTGACATTGCAAAGCAACAGCAGTCCATGAAGAATGTAGAAGAACGATCAAAACTCTCAAAGAATCTTGCAGTTGTTCTTGTTGACGAGCAAAAGGTTGGAGCAATACAAAATGTAGCCTCGCCAACGTTACACCTCTCTAATCCAAATCTGGGACAAAATGGTAATGGATGCTCAAACAACGATGTTCATAAACACAACTCCAAACATCAAAACGCCATTGGTTACTTTGAATACATCGGTGCATGAGGTTCCTTCACAATCTATGGAATCGTTTGGTGAGCAAGGAGACGATTCGGGGCAGCAATTACTATCTACTGGAAATAATCAACAACTAATGCAAACAATTTCCCAAGAAAATTCTACAAGTGAGATAGTTGTTTCAAAACATGAACAAGCTATGACAAGTGCATATATGTTTAGTAGAAGGATATGGGCTAATCAAATAGAGGAAGATGAAGAAGACTATGAAGATAGCCTTCAAGATGACCCTGAAGATACGGCAGAATAGGTTTCAGCGAGTCAGTGATCCAGTGAACAGGCAGCAATGGTGGATAACGAATAGGTTTCCAATTCAACCAATAGTGCGCCAAGCAAGAAAGGTTTAAGCCCAAATGCACTTGTTTTTGTACCATCTAGGCAGCAGCAAATTACAGCAGTTGGCTTGAGGAATAGCTCTAATTCTAAGGCTCTACAATAGAACATCGCAGCAGCAAGTTTGCAGATTTTTGAGCAATCAGGTGAGTCTTCTAAGGCTAATTTAATCCATAAGTCTTCTGGAAAATTAGCTAGCACATCTGGAGTGGCTGCACATTTCAACTTGACACCTACCAATATCCTCCACACTCTTGTTTCACATGATATCGATACTTTGAGAGCTCTGGATAACCCGAGGAAAGATCAAGGTGCATTACTGCCCGTCTACAATTGTTATGACGCTTTTGAGATGGAAATGGTTCAAGATTTTTATGAACAAGCAGAAGAGGAAGAACTACCGGATGCCTCCTTTAAAAATGTAGCTAGGGAGGGTGATCTTTCACCTAGACACATGAGAAGTGGTTCCAACAAAAACAAAAATAAGACACACGAAAGGCAACATAGTTGGAATGGAAAAGTGACACAAGAGGTTGTCATTCGGAAACCTCCAATGAGAAATACAAAGCAAAAGGTGGCTACCACTACCACTTTTACACGATCCAATAGATCAAAAATGAATGATACAATTTGAAGAATATTTGAAGATAGTGGAAGAAGAAGCAGAGGAGCTACAAATTGAAAAATGCACAAGGTTAAAGAAAGAGGGGCAAGACTCAATTTTTTACATTGTTTTATTTTATTATTTTTTAAGCATCATCATTTGTAATATCATCACAGAGTATGTTATAAACTCTGTGATGATCATACAGTACTTAGTTATTTCTAGTTTGTATTTTCTTCATGGTTGCTAGTATATGAGGTTTATTATGCCTCAATAGGATTTGTAAGGTAAGGTCTAGCACAATATGTGTGAGCTATATTGCTATTCCTTTGGGAAGATCCAAGCGGCTATGAGGTTATATGCCCTCGTGAGACTTCTGCCGGTAGCTACACCATAATCCTCTACATGAGGCTGCCATCTTAAGGCATTGGAGGCGCAGAGGAGTGATTATATAGTCAAGGGATAGACACAACACTCCTGTAGCTTTTGTCGCCCTTACTTGTACTTTTCCGTTGTGGTTTTTCTTTTCTTTTATTATTAATAAAATAGCTACTGGGCAACCCGCCTAGTAGTATATTTGCCAAAAAAAAGGACACAAACAAGATAATATTTTGTGATTGTTGTTCATCGATGACCGAAGCTTTCAAAAGACTCAACCAAAAGAATGAGTCCTTAGAATAAAATGGATGTGAAGGGTGTGCATTCCCCAATGAATGCAAAGAAATCCACTGTATCAGATGAAGATATAGCTAGTCCGGCTTAAACGATAGCCGGTAAAGACTCATCAAATCTGTTTATGGCTGTCACGTTGCCAAAAAGTGAAGATGAATGCTCGTCAAGCCAAACGACAAGAAGACTACCCAAAACACTAATACAAGGAGAAGCATTAAGGAAAAGAGTAATAACTTCAAAAAACAAAAAAAAATAAAATAGAAATTATAGTTAAGAAAACATTAGAGAAATTCTTCCAAGAAAAAGACAAGTAAGACAAACATATTATTAAAAATCCCAGTCCAGAAAGAAACCCTAGTCTAGAAATAAATCCCAGTCCCGAAATGTCCCAGAGATCAGCAGAAGATGGTAATTACGAAGATGATAATTACTTAAATTATCAAGATGCTCAAGATCCATATGATGATTCAGAAATGAGTTTTGATTCAATAGCACTCCATAATCTCGACACGTAGAATAAATGTTGAGACAAAACAAAAGACAAGACAACAAATAGTGAAGAATCATTATGGCACAAGAAGTACAATAATGCAAAAAGACATGTGAAAAAAGAAGAAATGACCTAAAGTAGTGCGGAGAAGACTTTAGAGTCTTTGAGTTGAATAAATAATTACAAAGCGACAAACAAAAAGGAATCAGCTCTGCTCAAGCCATGTGACGATGTGGCCCAATGAAGTACCCGACAAGGCTAGAAAAGAAAGGTTTCTGAAAGGATTTGAAATCCGTTTTGAAGTCCGTCCAAATTCTAAGCTATATAGGGAGCACAAGAATGAAGATGACAGACACCTTCACACACCTACAAGAGCCATCTGAAGAAAACACACTCTCTCCTTCACCATCTTCAATTTCCCTCAAACTATTCTCCATCCTTAACCCCCTTTTGTAAAATATTTCCCTTTGTATGCTTTAGTATTTTCTATCCAACGTCTGTGAAATAAATAAGGTTTTATGCTTTGGTGTGCAAGTTTTTAATTCCAAGTCCGGCCAAGCTCTTTCGGGTTTACCGAATGGAAAATATCTCTCTCCTGTAAACATGTAAGTTACTGTTTTTATCTATAAATTATGTTACTATTTATTATCTTGATTTATTTATAGCTTTATATTATGCTTTATATTTATATTATCTATATTTTCTTAGTTACTAGTTTATACATAATCAAAAAACCACTCTAAGTATATGGTTATCTTTCCAATTTCTTAATAACTCTAATGAATTAACCTATAAATTCCTAGGAGAGACCAGTTAACAAATAGCCCAAATCACTGCCATACAAAGTATTAGAATGGTTAAATATATATAATTGTGGCGAGGGTGAGGTTAAAGAAAAAGATATTAAGAAAAGATGTAGATCTTTAAAAATTGGAAAAAAGAGATGAACAGAGTTAAAAAAAAGTATATTAAGGGGTAATATTAGTTCATAATTTTGGTAAAATATTAACACAAGTTTATAGGTTAAGAGAGAGAGAGAGTGTATCGAGTAGGATTTTTACAACATAAATTTATAAACCTTTGTCATACCAAATCATTTTACATCCACTCATATTCACTCATTCACTTTTTATATACATGTAAAATAAGAAAAGAAGAATCTAAAGTTCTACTATTAGAAGATGGTGAAAAAGTGGATATATTAGAAAAAGATTATATCTTGATAGATTTTGAAACAGAATTATATAATTTTTAAACAGGAACAGAAAATATAGGAATAATAAAAAATCAAAAAGATTTAAAAGATATAATAAAAATATTAGATGAAATAGAGATAATTTGAATAAATTCAATTTTCGCATCTTTGACTCTCATCAGTATTATGATATTGTGTTTTATAGTTAAGCGGCATACTTAGAAGGTCAGGTTATGTGCCATCACGACGGTTTGGATTTTGGGTCATGACACACACACACACACACACACACACACACACATAAAGACAATATCAATTAAACTCGATAAATTATATATATAATGTTTATCATACGTGTGCTTTCATATGATCCAAATAGTGGATTAATCATACTACAGAAAAATGCATTAATAAAATTAGAACAATTATGTCACGACCCAAATTTTCCTCCGTAGGATGTCATGATGGCACCTAGTCTCTAAAACTAGGTAAGCCTGACAATTATGCGGAATAATGGAAATATAAAACTAAAGCTCAATCTCAACATGTAACATAAATCAAACTGTGATTCAAAATAAATACATCTCCCAAAACCCGGTAGAAATAAGTCACAAGCTCCTAAGAGAAAATACTCAGTATCTTTATACATCAAAGTCTAAAGAGAATAAGGAGAAACAACATAATAAGGATAAAGGGGGACTCCGAAGTCTGCAGACGCTGGCAGATATACCTAGAAGTCTCCACGCACGGTCCAGCTCAGTGATATCTGGGCTGGTAGGAAGAACATGGATCTGCACAAAAAGATATGCAGAGTGTAGTATGATTATGCCATAACAGTACCCAGTAAGTGCCAAGCCTAACCTCGGTATAGTAGTGACGAGGTCAAGTCAGGGCCCTATTGGTTTAAAAGATAAGCAAGGCAGAAGATACAATAATATTTTAAAATGACTGAGAAGTTAACCAATAAGAAGTTTTAGAAAATATCAGCACAATAAATGGAGGTAAACACAAGGGTCACTCCTGAGGTACCGCCTCGTAGTCCCAAATGTAAATATGCAAGACAGGCAGATCTCCCGAGTAAATGCATCGTAGTCCCAAAGTAAATATGCAGTACAGGGGGATTTCTTGAGTAAACGCCTCGTAGTCCCAAAGTAAATATGCAATACAGGGGGATCTCCAGAGGAACCGCCTCGTAGTCCCAAATTAAATATGCAGTACATGGAGATCTCACGGGGAACCACCTCGTAGTCCCAAAGTAAATATGCAGTACAGTGGGATCTCCCGAGAAACCGCCCCGTAGTCCCAAAGTAAATATGTAGTACAGGGGGATCTCCCGAGGAACCGCCTCGTAGTCCCAAAGTAAATATGCAGCAGATAACCGAAGGAACAACGAGTTTAAAACAAGAATCTTACAGTTAAAGATTTAACTCAAATCAAGGAAAGTAGGATCACTAGACATTGGATCACTGCACAAATTGCAAGTAAGAGTTAAGGCACGTAGACATGCGGTACTAGGCTAAACATGATCACGACATATGCTAAGGCAACTCAGTTAAGGAATTTAAAAGAAGACAACTCAGTAAGAACTGAAATTTTCACAATTAGCCTGTGTACACACTCGTCACCTCGCGTGCACGGTGTTCATGTATCACATATTATTACAACAATATTAAATCCTAATGGGATTTCCACCACAGAAGGTTAGACAAGTTACTTACCTCAAATATCGCTCACTCAATTGGTAAAAATGCCTTTCCCTCGACTTTCCGACTCTGAATGGCCCAAATCTAGCCAAAAGCAATTATATATCATAAATAGAACTACAAAAACTAATTTAAGTCATAAATCTACAACTTAAGCAAAGAATCGAAAAATTGTCCCAAAAGTTGACCCGGGCCTACGTCTCAGAATCGGGTAAAAATCACAAAATACGAACACCCATTAGACCACAAGTTCACCCATACCAAAATTTCTCAAATTCGATATCAAAATCCAAAAATTCGGTTGAAGAACTTTCAAACTTTTTTCCAAAATTTCTCAACCCAAATCCATAATTAAATGAAGAAATTAGCGATAGATTAGTGGAATATAATCGAAAACGAGTTAAGAATCATTACCCAATAGTTTCCTCTGAAAAGCCTTCAAATTATTGCCTAAATCTGAGCTCTCAAAGTCCTAAATTGAAAATGAGATCAAACCCTTGTAATTTCCCCTTCTCTTCCCAGTGATCTCGCACATGCGGACCCCTAGTCGCACTTGCGATACCGCACCTGCGGAATTTCCATCTAGGTGCGGACTTGACTTAACACACCAGGGTCCGCTTTTGTGATTAAATGGCCACACCTGCGAGTGCGCGCCTGCGGACCTAGCCCGCTTCTGCGGACTCCTCACCTAGCTCATTCTCAGCTTCTGCGATCCTTATGTCGCACTTGCGACCACTGACTACCTAGACTAGGGCCGCATCTGCGACCTTCCTCTCGCACGTGCATGTCCACACCTGCGGCCAACCTCACCGCCGGTGCGATATTACCAGAAGCAGGAAACCTTTAGCTATTTAAACACAACTCCAAACGATCTGTTACCCAAAATCAACCCGAGGACCTCGGGACCTCAACAAAAAATACCAACAAGTCCTAAAACACCATACGAACTTAGTCGAGCCCTCAAATCACATCAAACAACAACAAAAACACAAATCACACCCCCATTCAAGCTTAATGGACTTTGAAACTATAAACTTCTACAACTGATGCTGAAACCTAACAAATCACGTCTAATTGACCCCCAAGTTTTGTACACAAGTCTTATTTGACATTACGGACCAACTCCAACTTCCGAAATCAAAATCCGGCCCTGATATCAAAATGTCCACTCCCTGTCAAACTTTCTAAAAATCATCAAAATTTCTAACTTTTTGCCAATTGACGCTAAAATGACGTACGGACCTCCAATTCAACATCAGAACACGCTCCTAAGATCAAAATCACCATACAGAGCTATTGGAACTGATGAAACTACATTTAGGAGCCGTCTTAACACAATTCAAACTATGGTCGATTCCAATAACTTAAACTTTATTTCAGGGACTATGTGTCCCAGTTCACTCCAAAACCAAAAATAAATCCTCTCGGTAAGTCACATAAGCATAAAATGAAATAGAGGAAGCAGTAAATAGGGGATCAGGGCTAATACTCTTAAAACGACCGGCCAGGTCGTTACATCCTCCCCCTCTTAAACCAATCAGTCTTCCTCGAACGAGTATAAAGACATACCTGAAGTAGTGAAAAGATTAGGATAATTGATGCGCATATCATGCTCGGTCTCCCAAGTCGCCTCCTCGACCGGATGATCCCTCCACTAAACCTTCACTGAAGCGATGTTCTTTGACCTCAACTTCCGAACCTGCCTATCCAAAATGGCCTCTAGCTCCTCAACATAAGATAGATCCTTGTCCAACTAGACTGAGCTGAAGTCTAACACATGAGACGGATCGACGTGATACTTCTGGAGCATGGAAACATGGAATACTAGATGAACTACAGAGAGACTAGGTGGTAGTGCTAGTCTGTAAGCCACCTCTCCAACCCAGTCAAAAATCTCAAAAGGCCCGATATACCTAGGGCTCACCTTTCCCTTCTTTCCGATCCTCTAAACACCCTTCATGTGCGAAACCTGAAGCAAGACCCGCTCCCCAACAACTTTGCGAACCTTCCGATCTGCATAACTCTTTTGTCTTGATTGGGCTGTACGAAGTCGATCCTGAATCAATTTAACTTTCTCCAAAGCATCCTGAACCAAGTTTGTACCCAATAGCCTAGCCTCGCCCGACTCGAACCAACCCACTAGAGACCGGCATCGTCTACCATACAATGTGTAATGACCCGATAAGTCATTTTGCTTTCTAGAACCCTTTTATCCTAAATAAGAATCCCCGTATGTGCTTTTACTATTTTATGAATTGTGAGGATGGTTAGTTTGGGATTTGGAAGGGATCGGGTTGAAATCAGAACACTTGGTTCCTTAAGGTTAGCCAAAAAGGCTGAGTTTGACTTCGGTCAACATTTTGAGTAAACATCCTCAAAATCGGGATTTTACGGTTCCAATAGCTTCGTATAATGATTTCAGACTTGGGCGTATGTTCGGATTGGGTTTTTAATGACCGGGGATTGTTTCAGCTCCTAATAAAAGTTGGCTCTTTGAAGGTTTTAAAGATCGTTAAGTTTGGGTTGGAGTGGGTTTTGGGTTTATCAAGGTCCAATTGGAATTTTGAGACCGATAATAGTCCTGTACGGTGATTTAAGACTTGCACGCAAAATTTGGTGTCGTTCCGAGTAGTCTAAGTATATTTCGGCGCATTCAGAGTTAGTTGAAAGAACTTGAAGTTCATATTTTGATTCGATTTGGTTTGGGGTCTGATTCTGAGTTTCATTGTTGTTTTTTATGATCCGAGAGTGAGAGCAAATCTGTTTTATGATTTCAAACTTGTCGGTATGTTTGGGCGGGGCCTCGAGTGTCAATCAGACTAGTCACAGACCAAGCTGTGACTTAGGGGCAGCAGCTGAAGCACCAGACTTCTAGTGTAATCGCACCTGCAGAGGGCTAGCTGCAAGTGCGAGCTCACAGAAGCGAGTAAGAAGCCGCAGAAGTGGCCCAGGAACCGCAGGTATGGGTGGGCATGTTCACCTACGGGCTCGCAGGTGCGATGGAGGAGATCGCAGGAGCGACTTAAGCCGTAGCTGCGGCGTGTGCGTCACAGGAGGGGACCCGCCGAAGTGGGCTAGAGGTCCGTAGAAGAGGAAGTAGGCCACTGGTCAAGGGCCGCATCTACGATGACTTTTCCGTAGATGCAGAGCCGTAAAAGCGGCCAACCCTCCGTAGGTGCAAAAATCGCAGAAGGCAGAACCTCAATTTAACACGAGACTTAGGCATTTTGAGCTCATTTATTTCATTGCTTGGGCGATTCTTTGATCTCTTAGTGAGGGGTTTTCACCTAACACTTTGAGGTAAGTAATTTCTATACAATATGAGTTACATACATAGATTATGGGTAGGTTTAACATTGTAAATTAGTAAATATTATGGGTTTAGACGAAAACCTAGGTTTTGATAAAAATGGGATTTAACCATGAAAATGGTTATGAAATTTAGTGAAAATGATATATTTGAGTTCATGAGAATCCGAGCATGTGGGCCCGGGGTGAATTTTAGGATTTCTTCAATTAGGGTTGAAAAATCACTTTAATAGTTAGGATATGAACCTTCGAACATGTATTGACTATTTTATATAATATTTGACTAGTTCCGAGTCGTTTGGCACCGAGTTGAGGGTTTAAAGCATAATTGTGGACCGAAAAGTAAGCTTTGAGACGAGGTAAGTCTCTTTTCTAACCTTGTAAGAGGGAATTAACCCCATAGGTGAATTGAATTAATATGTGCTTCTATTTATGGGGGCTACGTACGCACGAGGTGATTAGAGTCCGTACGTAGCTACTAAGTATGCATATACTCTTCCTGCTATTTAATTATTTAAAACATATTGGAACTTGATAAAGGAATTTTAAAATGTCTAATATTATTTACTTGAGTTTTGGACGGGTTACTTGACCGTTAATGAGAATTGGTGTTTCTTTGAATAATAGCCTCTTAAAAATCTTTGAGTCGGTTGTTTATAAAATATTTTCTCTTCTTGTGGAGCGGGCCGAATACCTCGGTAATAGAATAGATGCATCTATGGTTCGTTTCGTTCGACCCTCGGTATAATTCGGGTCGGGTCGTATGACCTCGGTATAATTCGTGCGTAATAATTCTTGGAGCCCAATTATAAGTGATATTGTTTCATTGGCTTAAGAGATTAATTTCTTAAATGATGGGAATTTATTTGGGATTTACTATTAGGGAAAGAATTGTTCATTTATTTCCCGTTATTGAGCTTTTAGCTGTATTTATATAGTCCATGCTTAGTTATAGTTTCAGTATTTTATTGTTGGCCCGTAGTAAGTGCCGAAGTCGACCCCTCGTTACTACATCTTCGAGGTTAGACTAGATACTTACTGGATACATGTTGTTTATGTACTCACACTACACTTCTGCACTAATCGTGCAGGATCTGAGGTAGGTGCATCTGATTATCAGTCCAGCGCGCATCCTTGACTTCTTTGAGACTTAGTGGTAAGCTGCCTTCCGAGCCGTTCTGCAGAACCCGAAGTCTTCCTTTTGCTTTTTTCTACTTTCTATCCATTTCACTTCAGACAGTTATGTAGTAGTTTTTTGTATATTCTGCTAGTAGCTCATACACTTGTGACACCAGGTCTTGGAGACCATGCTAGTAGACACCTGATGATTTTTGATTATTTACTTCGTTTCATTTGCTCTTATAGTCGGTTAACTCTCATTTTATTAAATTTTCACATCTTATCTATTCAATAGATAAGGATCAACTATTTCTAAATTGTTAAAAGAAACAATCACATGGTTAGTTCACTATTGGCTTGCCTAGCGATAATGTTGGGCGCCATCACGGCCTATAGGAGAAATTGGGTTGTGACACAAAGCCTCGTATGGCGCCATCAGAATGCTCGATTGATAAGTATTGTTGTAGGCAAACTACGCAAGTGGCAAGAACTGATCCCAAGCACCCCCAAAATCAATCACACACGCACGAATCATATCCTCCAATATTTGAATAGTGCACTCAGACTGTCCATCTGTTTGAGGGTCAAATGTTGTACTCAACTCATGCTGTACCGCTCTCCAGAATCGTGATGTAAACTGTGTACCCGGTCAGAGATGATAGATACCGGTAAGCCGTAAAGCCTGACAATCTCGTGAATGTAAACTTGAGCTAGTTGCTCCGAAGAGTAAGTAGTAACCACATGAATGAAATGAGCTAACTTGGTCAATATGTCCACAATCACCCAAACTGCATCGAACTTCCTCTAAGTCGGTGGGAGCCCAACAACGAAATCCTTAGTGATCCGCTCCCATTTCGACTCCGGAATCTCTAACTTCTGAAGCAATCCACCTAGTTGCTCATGCTCATATTTCATCTGCTGATAATTTAGGCAACGAACTACATATTCCATTATGTCATTCTTCATCTGCCTCCACCAATAGTGCTGCCTCAAATCTTGATACATCTTCACGGCACCTGGATGAATAGAGTACCACGAACTGTGAGCCTCCTAGAGAATCAACTCACGCAAACCATCTATATTAGGCATACATAGCCTGCCTTGCATCTATAATACACCAGCATCCCCAATAGTGACCTCCTTGTCATCACCGTATTGAACTGTGTCCTTCAGGACAAGCAGATGGGGATCATCATACTGACGCTCCCTGATACGATCATAAAGAGAAGACTGAGAAACCAAACAATCCAGAACTCTGCTCGGTTCGGAAATATCCAATCTGACAAACTAGTTGGCCAAGGCTTGAACATCCAAGGCTAGCCCAATTATAAGTGATACTATTTCATTGGCTTAAGAGATTAATTTCTTAAATGATGGGAATTTATTTGGGATTTAATATTAGGGAAAGAATTGTTCATTTATTTCCCGTTATTGAGCTTTTAGCTGTATTTATATAGTCCATTCTTAGTTATAGTTTCAGTATTTTATTGTTGGCCCGTAGTAAATGCCTAAGTCGACCCCTCGTCACTACTTCTTCGAGGATAGACTAGATACTTACTAGATATATGTTGTTTATGTACTCACGCTACACTTCTGCACTAATCGTGCAGGATCTGAGGCAGGTGCATCTGGTTATCAGTCCAGTATGCATCCTTGACTTCTCCGAGACTTAGTGGTGAGCTGCCTTCCGAGCCGTTCTACAGAACCCAAAGTCTTCCTTTTGCTTTTTTCTACTTTCTATCTATTTCACTTCAGACAGTTGTGTAGTAGTTTTTTGTATATTCTACTAGTAGCTCATACACTTGTAACACCAGGTCTTGGAGACCATGTAGTAGACACCTGATGATTTTTGATTATTTACTTCGTTTCATTTGCTCTTATAGTCGGTTAACTCTCATTTTATTAAATTTTCACATCTTATCTATTCAATAGATAAGGATCAACTATTTCTAAATTGTTAAAATAAATAATCACATGGTTAATTCACTGTTGGCTTGCCTAGCGATAATGTTGGGCGCCATCACGGCCTATAGGAGAAATTGGGTTGTGACACAAAGCCTCGTACGGTGCCATCTGAATGCTCGATTGATAAGTGTTGTTGTAGGCAAACTCCGTAAGTGGCAAGAACTCATCCCAAGCACCCCCAAAAACAATCACACACGCACGAATCATAGCCTCCAATATTTGAATAGTGCCCTCGGATTGTCCATCTGTTTGAGGGTCAAATGTTGTACTCAACTCATGTTGTACGGCTCTCCAAAATCGTAATGTAAACTGCGTACCCCGGTCAGAGATGATAGATACTGGTAAGCCGTAAAGCCTGACAATCTGACAAATGTAAACCTGAGCCAGTTGCTCCGAAGAGTAAGTAGTAACCACATGAATGAAATGAGCTGAGTTGGTCAATCTGTCCATAATCACCCAAACTGCATCAAACTTTCTCTGAGTCCGTGGGAGCCCAACAACGAAATCCATAGTGATCTGCTCCCATTTAGACTCCGGAATCTCTAACTTCTGAAGCAATCCATCTGGTCGTTGATGCTCATATTTCACATGCTGACAATTTAGGCAACGAGCTACATATTCCACTATGTCATTCTTCATCTGCCTCCACCAGTAGTGCTGCCTCAAATCCTGATACATCTTCGCGGTACCTGGATGAATGGAGTACCACGAACTGTGAGCCTCCTGGAGAATCAACTAACACAAACCATCTACACTAGGAACACATAGCCTGCCTTGCATTCCGTAATACACCAGCATCCCCAATAGTGATTTTCTTGGCATCATCGTGCTGAACCGTGTCCTTAAGGACAAGCAGATGGGGATCATCATACTGACGCTCCCTGATACGATCATAAAGAGAAGACTGAGAAACCACACAATCCAGAACTCTGCTCGGTTCGGAAACATCCAATCTGACAAATTAGTTGGCCAAGGCTTGAACATCCAAGGCTAGCCCAATTATAAGTGATACTATTTCTTTGGCTTAAGAGATTAATTTCTTAAATGATGGGAATTTATTTGGGATTTACTATTAGGGAAAGAATTGTTCATTTATTTTCCATTATTGAGCTTTTAGTTGTATTTATATAGTCCATGCTTAGTTATAGTTTCAGTATTTTATTGTCGGCCCGTAGTAAGTGCCGAAGTCGACCCCTCGTTACTACTTCTTTGAGGTTAGACTAGATACTTACTAGATACATGTTGTTTATGTACTCACACTACACTTCTGCACTAATCATGCAGGATCTGAGGCAGGTGCATCTGGTTATCATTCCAGCGCGCATCCTTGACTTCTCCGAGACTTAGTGGTGAGCTGCCTTCCGAGCCGTTCTGCAGAACCCGAAGTCTTCCTTTTGCTTTTTTCTACTTTCTATCTATTTCACTTCAGACAGTTGTGTAGTAGTTTTTTGTATATTCTACTAGTAGCTCATACACTTGTAACACCAGGTCTTGGAGACCATGCTAGTAGACACCTGATGATTTTTGATTATTTACTTCGTTTCATTTGCTCTTATAGTCGGTTAACTCTCATTTTATTAAATTTTCACATCTTATCTATTCAATAGATAAGGATCAACTATTTCTAAATTGTTAAAATAAATAATCACATGGTTAATTCACTGTTGGCTTGCCTAGCGATAAAAATTGGGCGCCATCACGGCCTATAGGAGAAATTGGGTTGTGACACAAAGCCTCGTACGGTGCCATCTGAATGCGTGATTGATAACTATTGTTGTAGGCAAACTCCGCAAGTGACAAGAACTGATCCCAAGCACCCCCAAAATTAATCACACACGCACGAATCATATCCTCCAATATTTGAATAGTACGCTCGGACTGTCCATCTGTTTGAGGGTCAAGTGTTGTACTCAACTCATGCTGTACCGCTCTCCAAAGTCATGATGTAAACTGTGTACCCCGGTCAGAGATGATAGATACCAGTAAGCCGTAAAGCCTGACAATCTCACGAATGTAAACCTGAGCCAGTTGCTCCGAAGAGTAAGTAGTAACCACATGAATGAAATGAGCTGACTTGGTCAATCTGTCCATAATCACCCAAACTGCATCAAACTTTCTCTGAGTCCGTGGGAGCCCAACAACGAAATCCATAGTGATCTGCTCCCATTTAGACTCCGGAATCTCTAACTTCTGAAGCAATCCATCTGGTCGCTGATGCTCATATTTCACCTGCTGACAATTTAGGCAACGAGCTACATATTCCACTATGTCATTCTTCATCTGCCTCCACTAGTAGTGCTGCCTCAAATCCTGATACATCTTCGCGGTACCTGGATGAATGGAGTACCACGAACTGTGAGCCTCCTGGAGAATCAACTAACACAAACCATCTACACTAGGAACACATTAGGAACACATACACCAGCATCCCCAATCGTGATTTCCTTGGCATCATCGTGCTGAATCGTGTTCTTAAGGACAAGCAGATGGGGATCATCCTACTGACGCTCCCTGATACGATCATAAAGAGAAGACTGAGAAATCACACAATCCAGAACTCTGCTCGGTTCGGAAACATCCAATCTGACAAATTAGTTGGCCAAGGCTTGAACATCCAAGGCTAGCCCAATTATAAGTGATACTATTTCATTGGCTTAAGAGATTAATTTCTTAAACGATGGGAATTTATTTGGGATTTACTATTAGGGAAAGCATTGTTCATTTATTTCCCGTTATTGAGCTTTTAGCCGTATTTATATAGTCCATGCTTAGTTATAGTTTCAGTATTTTATTGTCGGCCCGTAGTAAGTACCGAAGTCGATCCCTCGTCACTATTTCTTCGAGGTTAGACTAGATACTTACTAGATACATGTTGTTTATGTACTCACACTACACTTCTGCACTAATCGTGCAGGATCTGAGGCAGGTGCATCTGGTTATCATTCCAGCGCGCATCCTTGAATTCTCCGAGACTTAGTGGTAAGCTGCCTTCCGAGCTGTTCTGCAGAACCCGAAGTGTTCCTTTTGCTTTTTTCTACTTTCTATCTATTTCACTTCAGACAGTAGTGTAGTAGTTTTTTATATATTCTACTAGTAGCTCATACACTTGTGACACCAAGTCTCGGAGACCATGCTAGTAGACACCGGATGATTTTTTATTATTTACTTCATTTTATTTGCTCATAATATCGGTTAACTCTCATTTTATTAAATTTTCACATCTTATCTATTCAATAATTAAGGATCAACTATTTCTAAACTGTTAAAAGAAACAATCACATGGTTAGTTCACTATTGGCTTGCCTAGCGATAATGTTGGGCGCCATCACGACCTATAGAAGAAATTAGGTTGTGACACAAAGCCTCGTACGGCGCCATCTGAATGCTCGATTGATAACTATTGTTGTAGGAAAACTCCACAAGTGGCAAGAACTGATCCCAAGCACCCCCAAAATCAGTCACACATGCACGAATCATATCCTCCAATATTTGAATAGTGCGCTTGGACTATCCATCTGTTTGAGCGTCAAATGTTGTATCAACTCATGTTGTACGGCTCTCCAAAGTCATGATGTAAACTGTGTACCCCGGTCAGAGATGATAGATACCAGTAAGCCGTAAAGCCTGACAATCTCACGAATGTAAACCTGAGCCAGTTGCTCCGAAGAGTAAGTAGTAACCACATGAATGAAATGAGCTGACTTGGTCAATCTGTCTATAATCACCCAAACTGCATCGAACTTCCTCTGAGTCCGTGGGAGCCCAACAACGAAATCCATAGTGATCCGCTCCCATTTAGACTCCGGAATCTCTAACTTGTGAAGCAATCCATCTGGTCGCTGATGCTCATATTTCACCTGCTGACAATTTAGGCAACGAGCTACATATTCCACTATGTCATTCTTCATCTGCCTCCACTAATAGTGCTGCCTCAAATCCTGATACATCTTCGCAGCACCTGGATGAATGGAGTACCACGAACTGTGAGCCTCCTGGAGAATCAACTAACGCAAACCATCTACATTAGGAACACATAGCATGCCTTGCATTCCGTAATACACCAGCATCCCCAATAATGATTTCCTTGGCATCATCGTGCTGAACCGTGTCCTTAAGGATAAGAAGATGGGGATCATCATACTGACGCTCCCTGATACGATCATAAATAGAAGACTGAGAAACCACACAATCCAGAACTCTGCTCGGTTCGGAAACATCCAATCTGACAAATTAGTTGGCCAAGGCTTGATCATCCAAGGCTAGCCCAATTATAAATGATACTATTTCATTGGCTTAAGAGATTACTTTCTTAAATGATGGGAATTTATTTGGGATTTACTATAAGGGAAAGAATTGTTCATTTATTTCCCGTTATTGAGCATTTAGCTATATTTATATAGTCCATGCTTAGTTATAGTTTCAGTATTTTATTGTCGGCCCGTAGTAAGTGCCGAAGTCGATCCCTCGTCACTACTTCTTCGATGTTAGACTAGATACTTACTAGATACATGTTGTTTATGTACTCACACTACACTTCTGCACTAATCGTGCAGGATCTGAGGCAGGTGCATCTGGTTATTAGTCCAGCGCGCATCCTTGACTTCTCCGAGACTTAGTGGTAAGCTGCATTCCGAGCCGTTCTGCAGAACCCGAAGTCTTCCTTTTGCTTTTTTCTACTTTCTATCTATTTCACTTCAGACAGTAGTGTAGTAGTTTTTTGTATATTCTACTAGTAGCTCATACACTTGTGACACCAAGTCTTGGAGACCATGCTAGTAGACACCTGATGATTTTTGATTATTTACTTCATTTCATTTGCTCTTATAGTCGGTTAACTCTCATTTTATTAAATTTTCACATCTTATCTATTCAATAGATAAGGATCAACTATTTCTAAATTGTTAAAAGAAACAATCACATGGTTAGTTCACTGTTGGCTTGCCTAGCGATAATGTTGGGTGCCATCACGGCCTATAAGAGAAATTGGGTCGTGACACAAAGCCTCGTACGACGCCATCTGAATGCTCGACTGATAACTATTGTTGTAGGCAAACTCCGCAAGTGGAAAAAACTGATCCCAAGCACCCCCAAAATCAATCACACATGCACGAATCATATCCTCCAATATTTGAATAGTGCGCTCGGACTATCCATCTATTTGAGCGTCAAATGTTGTCTCAACTCATGTTGTACGGCTCTCCAAAGTCGTGATGTAAACTGTGTACCCCGGTCAGAGATGATAGATACCGGTAAGCCGTAAAGCCTGACAATCTCGCGAATGTAAACCTGAGCCAATTGCTCCGAAGAGTAAGTAGTAACCACATGAATGAAATGAGCTGACTTGGTCAATCTGTCCATAATCACCTAAACTGCATCGAACTTCCTCTGAGTACGTGGGAGCCCAACAACGAAATCCATAGTGATCCGCTCCCATTTTCACTCCGGAATCTCTAACTTCTGAAGCAATCCACCTGGTCGGTGATACTCATATTTCACCAGCTGATAGTTTAGGCAACGAGCTACATATTCCACTATGTCATTCTTCATCTGCCTCCATCAATAGTGCTGCCTCAAATCCTGATACATCTTCGCGGCACCTAAATGAATGGAGTACCACGAACTGTGAGGCTCCTAGAGAATCAACTCATACAAACCATCTACATTAGGCACACATAGCCTGCCCTGCATCCGTAATACACCATCATCCCTAATAGTGACCTCATTGGCATCACCATGATGAACCGTGTCCTTAAGGACAAGCAGATGGGGATCATCATATTGACGCTCCCTGATACGATCATGAAGAGAAGACTGAGAAACCACACAATCCAGAACTCTGCTCGGTTCAGAAATATCCAATATAATAAACTAGTTGGCCAAGGCTTGAACATCCAAGGCTAAAGTCCTCTCTGATACTGGTAGATATGCTAAACTGCCCAAACTTTCTGCCTTGCGACTCAAGGCTTCGGCCACCACATTGGCCTTCCTGGGATGATAGGGGATGGTGATGTCATAATCCTTAATCAACTCTAACCATCTCCGTTGTCGCAAGTTAAGATCCTTCTGTTTACAGATGTTGTAGACTCTGGTGATCGGTGAAAACCTCACCAGGGACACCATACAAATAGTGCCTCTAGATCCTCAAGGCATGCGCAATAGCTGCTAAGTCAAGGTTGTGGACAGGATAATTCTTCTCATGGACCTTCAACTGCCTAGACGCGTAGGCGATCACCCTACCGTCCTGCATCAACACCGCACTGAGACCAATGCGTGACGCATCACAATATACCATATAGGACCCCGATACGGTTGGCAACACTAATACTGGGGCAGTAATCAAAGCAGTCTTGAGCTTTTGAAAGCTCTCCTCACACTCCTCTGTCCACTTAAACGGAGAACCCTCCTGGGTTAATCTGGTCATAGGTGCTGCAATAGATAAGAAACCCTCTACAAATCGACGGTAATACCCCACCAAGCAAAGAAAACTCCGGATCTCCATAGCTGAGGACGGTATGGTCCAACTCTGCACTGCTTTAATCTTCTTCGGGTCTACCTTGATCCACTCACTCGATACCGCATGACCCAAAATTATCACTGAATCTAGCTAGAATTCACACTTTGAAAATTTTGCATATAACTTCTTCTCCCTCAAGGTCTGAAGCACAGTCCTTAGGTGCTGCTCACGATCCTCCCAACTCCGGGAGTACAACCAGAATGTCGTCAATAAACACAATGACGAAAGAGCTAAGATAGGGCTGAAATACATTGTTCATCTGGTGCATGAATGTTGCTAAGGCGTTGGTTAACCCAAAAGATATCACAAGGAACTCGTAATGAACATAAAGAGTCCCCACTACCAGAACAGACTCGAGTGTAGGGGTATCAATACTAACATCCATCACATAAGCCAGATACGTATCACACCCCTTCTCAACTATTCGTTGAGCTTTAAGAAGTGAGACAACCCTCTAGGAACACGATCTAGGGTACCTCTCCACTCTAGTCATGGTAGACCTGGCATAACCAACGTCACCATCTTTGAATGACAAACAAGGATAGAGTGATAGGGCGACAATCTATCCATGCCCAAAATAACATTGAAATCCACCATAATGAGCAATAATAAATCGGCTCTGATCTCAAAACCACTAAGAACAATCAAACATGACCGATATACACGGTCAACAACAATGGAATCACCCACAGGTGTGGCTACATAAACAAGCGAACTCAGAGAATCACGGTATACACCTAAATACAGGGCAAAATAAAATAATACATAGGAATAAGTGGAGTCTGGATCAAATAAGACCGATGCATTTCTATGACAGACCAAAACAATACATGTGATAACAGAATCTGTTGCAACTGCCTCTGTCCTAGCAGGAAGGGCATAGTATCTGGCTTGGCCTCCCCCTCTAAGGCGACCTCTACCTATCCGACCTCCACCTCTAGCTGGTTGTATAGGTGGGGTGGTAGTTGGGGTTGTAACCATAGCCTGAGGACCTGGTGGAGAATGCGGTGCCTGAGTAGTCTGTGGAGGTGCACCCCTCCTAAATCTGGGCAATCCCTTACTAAATGACGAGTGTCACCACACTCAAAACAAGCTCTCGGAGGACGTGGCTTCTGTGACTGGCTTGGGCCTGATCAACTGGACTGACCACTGGAAGTATCCCGCACAGTAGGTACGCTAGACACTGGCGGTACATAATAAGGATCCTGGGTCCTAGTAGCGGCCAGAGCACTGCTGGTGGCTGGAAGTGTTGAATGAACAGGGCAACCCATATAACCTCTATCCTGACGAGCTTTAGATGGGGCATGAGTACCACTGTAAGTGCCAGACTCTCGAGACCTCTTGGCCTCTCTCTCCTCTCTATCTGAGTCAACATACCCTCTAACCTCCTAGAAATCCCTACTACCTGCTGGTACGCAATATCTATCTCCAACTCCCAGGCCATGCTCAATCTGATACTGGGGTTGAGACCCTCAAGAAACTGACGAACCCACTTTCGAACAGTAGCAACCAAGGCTGGTGCATGCCTAGCCAAATCACTGAATCAGACCGCATACTCTGATACGGTGATAGCACCCTGGCGCAAATGCTCGAACTCTATGCGCCAACTATCTCTGAGACTCTGGGGAACATACTCCCTCAAAAATATATCTGAGAACTTACTCCAAGTAAGTGAATTTGCATCAGCCGGACTATCCAACTCGTATGCGCGCCACCACTGATAGGCCGCTTCTCTAAGATGAAATGTAGTGAATGACACCCCACTAGTCTCCACAACACCTATAGTACGGAGGATACAGTGGCACTCCTAAAGAAAACCTTAGGCATCCTCTGATGCCAAGCCACTAAAAGTAAGAGGGTGGTACTTTTTGTACCTCTCGAATCTGAGCTGCTCCACCTCAGAAACTGTTGCCCTAACCTCGAGCGGAATTGGGGCTACAGGCTGTATCCGTATGATCTCTGGATCCTGGTCCGCCTGAACCCGCTGCTCTGAGGTACCGGAGACGAGAGTCTGTGCTCCTCCCCCAGCCTGAGATGTGGCAAGAACAAGTGGTATCAATCCTGCATGAGCCAAGGTGCTGAACATGCTCAGGAATTGGGCTAGAGTCTACTGGAGGGCTGGTGCAGTAACAGGCGTCTCAGGTGCCTGCCCTCCAGTTGGAGCTACTAGTGGATCCTCTATAGCAGCTTGTGCAGATTTCAAGCTTATACAATATACCTTTTTGAAGAGGTTAGGCTGCATATTATATATATATATATATATACCTCTTGTACAAGTACTAGTTATATATATACCTCTTGTACAAGTACTAGTTACTTTTTTATTATTATATATGAGGTAAGGTTCAGACCTAACCCCTCCCATATTGAAGGTGGCTTTGATTGGAAAAAATAATAAACTAGATACAGTTTAATCCCACCCATATATGCTTGCAATCGAGATAATTATTTTATGTGCTCAAAACACAAGTACGAGATGTTTTAAGAGAACCCAACTTGTCTAACATAAAATCATAACGTCACTCAAATTATAACTAACGATATGTACTGCAAACCCTAACTCTTTCATAACGCAAGTGAGACATATGCTTTAGACTTCTTACTTAAAATACTAACTTTAGTCTCAACGCAGATATGACATATGTTATAAAGGATACTACTCTTATTACAATTAAAAACAAATCATCAAAAATTCAAGCATCGCAAAATATTTTGTGATGGAAGAATGAGAACGTCAAAAATAGTCAAATATTTCGTTCACATTTATATATTCCGCCATAAAATTGTCACAAGTTTGTAGTAGATCTTCAGTCAAAAATATTCCGTCACAAATCAACTTTTTTCTTGTAGTGAAAACAATTGTGTGACATAAGTTCTAAATGAAAAACCACTGTTTTTAAATGAAAAGCTCAACCAAAAATCTTATTTGAAAAATCAGTGGAACTGAAATACAGGAAACACATAAAACTGAAAACGAGGAAAATCTCAGTGGGCTTCTCTCTGTCTTTAGCTGGTCGTATTATATTATCTTTTTCAATATTTTGGCTAGAATTTATATTATTCGGATTTATAAGTTTTGATTTTTTTTTTAATATTGTAATGCTAATTAAGAGTAATTAACTATCGCTATATATCTTTTTTTATCCTAACACTTTCTTTTTTATATTTTTGTAGGCTGGTCACAGATATCCCAGCAACTACAGATACGAGCTTTGGTAAATCCTCCCATATTACAGATCATGAGTTGCTTCTTTGTACTAAAATCCATTCTGCATAATTAGTTTGTGATTTCATTAGGTTAGATGGGTGTTGGATTAATCAACATTCTTAATTAGGTACAGTTTAAGTTCTATGCACTCTGCACAATTAGGTCATTTGTAAGATAATAGCATTAATTAATAATCTAATAAAAACGGTACTATAATTTACTATTAGAGGTAACATATATACACTTATAACGTAAATTCTATTTACTGTATCAGTGTATATATAACTAAAATCCTTTTACTTGATATTTCGCTGCATTGCAGGAAATAAAGTTATATGCTACGAGAGTCCACAACCATCATTGGGAATTCATCGCTTTGTTTTCGTGTTGCTTCGACAATTGGGTCGCGAAACTGTGTTTGCACCAGGTTGGCGTCAGACTTTCAGCACAAGAGACTTTGCAGAACTTTACAATCTTGGTTTGCCTGTTGCATCTGTTTACTTCAATTGCCATAGGGAGAGTGGTACTGGTGGCGGCCGCGCATAATTAAAGATATTAATTAGTAAATAAAGCTTTATTGTTACATAATTACTGTCCTGCCACAGTACAGACCCCGATTTTTTTGTAATTTTTTGTTTTTTAAATTTAATTGACCGACCAACATTGGTCGATAATTTCCGACCAACTTTGGTCGGTATGCCTTTCCGACCGTCAAAATACCGTCCACATATAAATGGTCGCGTTTTGGTCGGTAATTGGCCATAACCGACCAACTTTGATCGGTTTTTTTGATCTGTATTTAGCGGATTTCTAGTAGTGCTATTGGTTAGCATATGATATATAATTGTATTAGTTTCAATATAAGGTTTGATGTTACCTATTAGTAAGCCTTGCTCATTGCTTCCTTCATTGTCTCCTGCTCCCCTTCATTAAATAACTTCATTGTGGTTGCTAGGTATTGAAATATAGTCTAACCTATCTTTAACAACATTCTCATATAATATTCATTTACTATAAAAAAAAAACTAAGTTTTTCTCGAAATCGATTTTTGATGTTATATTTTACCTCTCTATAGCAACGTTTTACCTATAAAATCAACATCCATATTTATAGCAATATGCTCTTTGTAAAACTACCCTTCTATAACTTTCATGTAGAATCTCTAATAAGATCACCAATAATAAGTTTAAACATTTTGACCTCAATGTACTACTACTTGGACCGAGATAGAAGATTCAACTCTTAACCTCTTAGATTACTTTCAAGGGAAAACTATTAGGTATCCTTTTGCTGAAAGTTTGGACACAAATCTACGCTAATTCAAGCGTTATATCGCTAGTAAGAGACTAGAATATATGAAATAAGCTATATTTACGGATTTCTTTCATCAATTTTGAAATAATTTAATCTTTTAATAGCTTTAAAATATATGCTTTAGAGTTTAAATCTTTATACATTTGGACATTTGGTTACAAATTTATTAAGAATATGTTAGTTTTTTTAATATTTAATTAGTAAAAATTTACTTATCTTTTGAGTATTTAGATTTGAATAATCTTCTTTTCTTTTATATGTAACATTAAAAAAATTATTTTTTGGATAATTTTGTTTATAACACCCAAAATATATTTAAACATCAAATGTTATTATAGGTATATAACAGTCATTCACTATAAAAGTCAAAAAATATCGGAACAAACTGCAAAATCAGTATTTAACCTATCCAACTTCAAGTATCATAATTGAGCCTAAAAAGCAGTATTTAAAGATTCTCAATAGTTAAGGGCCGGGGCCTTTTGTATGTTCTATATGCGATTGCGAAGATGAAGCTAATAATCAAGAATATGCTCACTAATCACAACGTGAGCAATGTCAAACTGAAGGACATAATTGAGGAAACGATACTGATTTTAAGCCAAGCAAATGCTAAGAGACTAATCATTGCTACAGAGAAACTAATCAAGTAGTTGATTGATTGGCCAAAAATGCATCTGCTAAAGGAGAATTTTCTATATCTTTTGCCTTTCAGAACATTCCTAGAGAGACAAAGGACCCCTTTCATCTAGATAAATGGCAATTGTCCAGCTTCAGAATTAAATATGAGAAGGAAATTTTTATGTTAGTTAATTGTTCACTGATATGGACCGGAAGGCTAAAGAACTTCTTTGTCCAATTTTTCAAAAGGTTGAACCCATTCAATCTTTGATGTAACAGAGCTGAGGCCTAGCCCCCTCCTTTTATTATCTTTTGCGATGGAATGAAAGCACACCCAATCTCTAAAGGGTGGGATTAAATAAATAATTAAAAAAAATAAGATGAAGCTAATAAAAATCCAGAATTTATGGCCCTTGATCAAATTGGAAAAATCCAATCATTTCAAATTAATAATGACAAAAAACAATGAACATTGTCAATTTTCCTGGGTAAGGATCTCCAAGTTCGTCTTTTCTTAGATAACGAAATTCTTTACCACACTAAGGAATTAACAACACACAACTCAATTTCAATTACGGTATTTAGAAAATCTAATTAAAATCAAAAACTAAAGTTAACGTGTACTCATAATCTAGACAAGGATACAAAAATTAGATATGAGTTTGTAGTGAAAATACTTACATGAATACACACATACCTGGCGAAAAAGACTTGAGAAATTATTGTGCTTGAATGTCACGACCCCAAATTTTCCTCCGTAGAATGTCGTGATGACACCTAGTCTTTAAGACTAGATAAGCCTATCAATGCGGAATAACAATAGAAATATGAGACAAATAATTTGCAAAGTCACAGAATTATAACTCCCAAAATCCGGTAGAAATAAGTCACAAACTTCTAAAAATTTATCCTCAATATCTTTATATATCAGAGTCTAAAGAAAATAAGAAAATAACATAACAAGGATAGAAGGGGACTCCGGAATCTACGAACGCTGGTAGATATACCTCGAAGTCTCCGTACACGGGTAGCTCACTGATGTCTGGACTGATAGGATGTACCTGGATCTGCACAAAAAGATGTGCAGAAATATAGTATGAGTACGCCACAGCGGTACCCAGTAAATATCAAGCCTAACCTCTGTAGAGTAGTGACGAGGTCAGGTCAAGCCCTACTGGAAAAATAAAAGACATGGTGACAAGTTTAACAATTTAATAATAATAAATGACAATGAAAGTGAATCAAGTAAGTAGTATGCCACCATTAAATTGCACAGAATAAGGGCAAATAATACCTCGTGAAAAGAAAATAGAAATTTACAACTTTAAGAAAAATCACGACAATAATCAAAGGCAACTGCGGCCATAAATAAATATCAACAAGGGCACTCCCGAGGTACCGCCTCGTAGTCCCAAATCATAAATAAATTCACAATAACTTATTTTCTTATATCATCGCGGGAGCCTTCACATTTAATTTTAAAGAAAATATTTTTCTCGAAATAGCATCCCGCGTTTTAGCCACCCTTATCACACCGCATGACTTCTAGTAGTTCCCCTATTAGCCACGCGTATCAAGCCACCCTTATCCCACCGCATGCGTTTCAACACCCAGCCCTTATACCACCGCATGTGTATCAATAGCACAATATATCACAATCTACACCTCAAATACTCTAATATTTTAATTCACCAAAATAAACAATATCAACAATATTTTCCACAACAGGGAGCTCACGGCTCAATCATAATGAGTACAAAATCTCACAAAATATTCAGGAATAAATAACTCAACAAAAATAATATTTCAAAATTCTTAATACATTGCCTCCGTACCAAATTTAGAAGATCAAATACATCATATTAATAATATTTAAATTTAAGAAATTCAACCTTCAAATAATGCACAGAATCAAAGAAACCAAGTTTCAACTAAACAGGTAAACCATATGGACGTCCTCTGCCTCTACCCCGTCCCCGGCCTCTCACGGCTCTAGCAGGGTGCACGGATGTCTGGTCATCCGATCTAGCTGTGCGTGTCTTCCCCATCTGTGAATGAATAGAAAGACATAAATTTAGAATCCGAGGTCAAAATCTCGCATAATATGGAATCAAAGAAGTGAATCTTTTCCTAACAGTTCCATAGCCTCCCGAAGATAAGTACAAAGGTCTCTGTACTGATCCACGAGACTCTACTAAACCTGCTTGTGACTCATAACACATATTAACCTAGTGCTCTGATACCAACTTGTCATGACCCTAATTTTCCTTCGTATGATATCGTGATGGCACTTAGTCTCTAAGACTAGGTAAGCCTAACAATTATGCAGAATAATATAAATATAAAACTGAAGTTCAATCTCAACATGTAACATAAATCAAACTACGATTCAAAATAAATACATCTCCCAAAACCTTATAGAAATAGGTCACAAGCTCCTAAGAGAAAATACTCAGTATCTTTATACATCAAAGTCTAAAGGGAATAAGGGGAAACAACATAATAAGGATAGAGGGGGATTCCGAGTCTGCAGATGCTAGCAGATATACCTAGAAGTCTCTACGCATAGTCCAACTCATTGATATCTGGGCTGGTAGGAAGAAACTGGATATGCACAGAAAAATATGCAGAGTGTAGTATGAGTACGCCACAACGGCATCCTGTAAGTGCCAAGCCAAACCCCGGTAGAGTAGTGACAAGATCAAGGCAGGGTCCTACTGGTTTAAAAGATAAGTAAGGCAGAACATACAATAATATTTTGAAATGACTAAGAATTTAAACACTAAGGAGTTTCAGAAAATATCAGAACAGTAAATGGAGGTAAACAACAGGGGCACTCCCGAGTTACCGCCTCGTAGTCCCAAATATAAATATGCAAGTCAGGGGGATCTCCCGAGGAACTGCCTCGTAGTCCCAAAGTAAATATGCAGTACAGGGGATCTCCCGAGTAACCGCCTCGACCCAAAGTAAATATGCAGTACAGGGGTATCTCTAGAGGAACCTCCTCGTAGTCCCAAAGTAAATATGTAGTACATGGGGATCTCACGAGAAAACAGCTCGTAGTCCCAAAGTAAATATGTAGCAGATAACCGAAGGAACAACGAGTTTACAGCAAGAATCATACAGTTAAAGATTTAATTCAAATCAAGGAAAGCAGGAAATTTAACTAATCATGTTGCACAAATTGCAAGTAAGAGTTAAGGCATGTAGACATGCGGTACTAGGCTAAACATGATCACTACTATATGCTAAAGCAATTAAATTAAGGAATTTAAGAGAAGACAACTTAGTAAGAATCGAAATTTCCACAATTAGCCAGTGTAGTCACTCGTCCCCTCACGTACACGGTGCTCACGTATCACATATTGTTACAGCAGTATCAAATACTAAGGGGATTTCCCACACACAAGGTTAGACAAGTCACTTACCTCAAATCTCGCTCAATCAATCGGTAAGAATGCCTTTCCCTCGACTTTCCAATACTGAATGGCCCAAATCTAGCCAAAATCAATTATATATCATAAATAGAACTACAAAATTCGAACAATCGCCCCAAAAGTCGACCCGGGCCTACGTCTCGGAATCGGAAAAAAGTCACAAAATACGAACACACATTCGACCACGAGTTCACCCAGACCAAAATTTCTCAAATCTGATATCAAAATCTCAATCAAAATCCAAAAATTCGGTTAAAGAACTTTCCAACTTTTCCCAAATTTCTCAACACAAATCCTCAATTAAATGAAAAAATAAACGATAAATTAGTGGAATATAATAGAAAATGAGTTAAGAATCATTACCCAATAGTTTACTCTAAAAATCCTTCAAATTATTGCCTCAATCCGAGCTCTGCAAGTCCCAAATTGTAAATAAGTTCAAACTCTCATAATTTCCCCTTTACTGCCCGGTGGTCTCGCACCTGCAGACCCACAGTCGCACCTGCGATACTGCACCTGCGGAATTTCCATTGCAGGTTCGGACTTGACTTAACACACCTGGGTCCGCTTCTGTGATCAAATGGCTGCAACTATGAATACACGCCTGTGGACCTAGCTCACTTTTGCGGACTCCTCACCCAGCTTATTCTCCGCATCTGCGATCACCCCTCCGCAGGAACAGTACCGCTTCTGCGGTCCTTATGTCACACCTACGACGACTGACTACCTAGACCAGGGCCGCATCTGCGACCTTTCTCTCGCATGTGCATGTCCGTACCTGCGGCCAACCTCACTGCAGGTGCGATATTACCAGAAGTTAGAAAGCATCAGCAATTTCAAAATAACTCCAAATGATCCGTTAACAACCCAAAATCAACCCGACGGCCCCGGGACCTCAATCAAATATACCGACAAGTCCCAAAACACCATTCGAACTTAGTCGAGCCCTCAAATCACATCAAACAACAATAAAAACACAAATCGCACCCCAATTCAAGCTTAATGAACTTTGAAACTTCAAACTTCTACAACCGATGCCAAAACCTATCAAATCACGTCCGATTGACCACAGGTTTTGCACACACGTCATATTTGACATTACCAACCTATTCCAACTTCCGGAATCGGAATCTGACCCCGATATCAAAAAGTCCACTCCCAGTCAAACTTCCCAAAAATCATCAAATTTTCTAACTTTTGATCACGGACCTCCAATTCAACATCCGATCACACTCCTAAGACCAAAATCGCATACGGATCTTTTGGAACTGGCGAAACTCTATTTTGGAGTCGTCTTCACACAATTCAAACTATGGTCAATTCCTACGAATTAAACTTCAATTTCAGGGTCTATGAGTCCCATTTCACTCCAAAACCAAAAACAAATCCTCCCGGCAAGTCACATAAGCATAAAATGAAACAGAGGAAGCTATAAATAGGGGATCGGGGCTAATACTCTCAAAATGACTGGCTAGGTCGTTACATCCTCCCCCTCTTAAAACAATCGGTCATCCTCGAACGAGTATAAAGACATACCTAAAGTAGTGAAAAGATGAGGATAATTGAAATGCATATCATGCTTGCTCTCCCAAGTCGCCTCCTCGACCGGATGATCCCTCCACTGAACCTTCACTAAAGCAATGTTCTTTGACCTTAACTTCCGAACCTGCCTGTCCAAAATGGCCACTGGCTCCTCAACATAAGATAGATCCCTGTCCAACTAGACTGAGCTGAAGTCTAAAACATGAGACGGATCGCCTTGATACTTCCGGAGCATGGAAACATGGAATACTAGATGAACTGTGGAGAGACTAGGTGGTAGTGCTAGTCTGTAAGCCACCTCTCTAACCCACTCAAGAATCTCAAAAGGCCTGATATACAAGGGCTCACCTTGACCTTCTTTCCAAACCTTATAACACCCTTCATGTGAGAAACCCGGAGCAAGACCCGCTCCCCACTGGAGACCGGCACCTTCTACCATACAAAGTGCAATGACCCGACCAGTCATTTTGCTTTCTAGAACCTTGTTCCCCTAAATAAGACTCCTCGTATGTTCTTTTACTATTTTATGATTTGTGGGGATGGTTAGTTCAAAATTTGGAAGGGTTCGGGTTTAAATCGGAACACTTAGTTCCTTAAGGTTGGCCAAAAGGGCTAAGTTTGACTTCGATCAACATTTTGAGTTAACGACCTCGGAATTAGGATTTGATGTTTCCAATAGGTTCATATGATGATTCCCTACTTGGGCGTATGTTCGGATCGGGTTTTGGATGACCTGTGAGTCTTTCAGCGCCTAATAGTGAAAGTTGGCTCTTTAAAGGTTTTAAAGCTCTTTCAGTTTGGGTTGGAGTAGGTTTTGGTGTTATTGAGGTCTAATTGGAATTTCAAGATCGAGAATAGTCCCGTATGGTGATTTAAGACTTGCATGAAAAATTCAGTATCGTTCTGAGTAGTCTAAGTATATTTCGCCACATTTGGAGTTAGTTGGAAGAACTTGAAATTCATATTTTGATTCGATCTGGTTTGGGGTATGATTCTTAGTTTTATTGTTGTTTAATGCACTCCGAGGGTTTGAGCAAGTTCGTTTTATGATTTCAAACTTGTCAGTATGTTTTTGCGGGGGCCCGAGTGTCAATCGGACTAGTCACGGACCAAGCTTGGACTTAGGAGCAGCAATTAAAGCACCAGACTTTTGATGTAATTGCACTTGTGGAGCGCTAGTCATAGGTGTGAGCTCGTAGAAGCGAGAAAGAAGCCACAGAAGCGCCCAGGAACCGTAGGTGTGGGTGGGCATATGCACCTGCGACCTCGCATGTGCGATGGAGGAGATCGCAGGAGCGACTTAAACCACAGGTGTGGCGTGTGCGTCGCAGGAGCGGACCCCGCAGAAGAGGGCTAGAGGTCCACAAAAGCGAAAGTAGGCCACTGGGCAAGAGCCACATCTACGATGACTTTTCCGCAGATGCAGAGCCTCAGAAGCGGCCAACCCTCCGCAGGTGCGAAAATAGCAGAAGGTAGAACCTCAATTTAATACGGGACTTAGGCATTTTGAGCTCATTTATTCCATTTCTTGGGCGATTCTTAGAGCTCTTAGAGAGAGGTTTTCACCTCACACTTTGTGATAAGTAATTTCTGTACAATGTGATTTAAATACATAGATTATGGGTAGATTTAACATTGTAAATTAGTAAAAATCATGGGTTTAGACGAAAACCTATGTTTTTGATAAAAATGGGATTTAACCACGAAAATAGTTATGGAATTTAGTGAAAATCATATATTTGAGTTCATGAGGTTATGGGTAACAACTTTCTTCAAACTTTCCCGAATCCAGGCACGTGGGCCCGGGGTGAATTTTAGGAATCCTTCAATTAGGGTTGGGCAATCACTTTAATCGTTAGGATATGAACTTTTGAACATGTATTGACTATGTTATATAACATTTGACTAGTTTCAAGTCGTTTGGCACCGAGTTGAGGGTTTAAAGCACAATTGTGGACCGGAAAGTAAGCTTTGAGACGAAGTGAGTCTCTTTTCTAACCATGTAAGAGGAAATTAACCCTATAGGTGAATTGAATTAATATGTCCTTCTATTTGTGGGGACTACGTACGCACGAGGTGAAGAGAGCCAGTACGTAGCCACTAAGTATGCTTATGTCCGAGTAGTCTAGGACCCAAATCATGTTATACTTGCGGTGTTTGCACTCTACCTGCTAATAAAAGAATTTTAAAAGGTAAAATTTCATTTACTTGAGTTATCAGTCTGGCGTGCATCCTTGACTTCCACGAGACATAGCGGTGAGCTGCCTTTCAAGCCATTTGTAGCACCCAAAGTCTTCCTTTTTTTTCTTTCTGTCTATTTCACTTCAGACAATAGTGTAGTAGTCTGTTGTATATTCTACTAGTAGCTCATACACTTGTAACACCAGGTCTTGGTGACCATGCTAGTAGACACCTGATGATTTTTGATTATTTACTTCGTTTCATTTGCTCTTAAAATCGGTTAATTCTCATTTTATTAAATTTTCACATCTTATTTATTCAATAATTAAGGATCAACTATTTCTAAACTGTTAAAAGAAACAATCACATGGTTAGTTCACTGATGGATTGCCTAGCGGTAACGTTAGATGCCATAATGGCCTATAAGAGAAATTGGGTCGTGACATAAAGCCTCGTACGACGCCATCTGAATGCTCGACTGATAACTATTGTTGTAGGCAAACTCCGCAAGTGGAAAAAACTGATCCCAAGCACCCCTAAAATCAATCACACACGCAAGAAGCATATCCTCCAATATTTGAATAGTGCGCTCGGACTGTCCGTCCATTTGAGGGTGAAATAATGTATTAAGCTCAACCCGAATACCCAACTCACATTGTACGGCTCTCCAGAATCGTGATGTAAACTGTGTACCTCGTTCAAAGATGATAGATACCGGTACGCTGTGAAGCCTCACATTCTTGCGAATGTAAACCTGAGCCAGCTGCTCCGAAGAGTAAGTAGTAACCACATGAATGAAATGAGCTGACTTGGTCAATCTATCCACCATCACCCAAACTGCATCGAACTTCATCTAAGTTTGTGGGAGCCCAACAACGAAATCCATAGTGATCCGCTCCTATTTCCACTCTAGAATCTCTAACTTTTGAAGCAATCCACCATGTCGCTGATGCTCATATTTCACCTACTGACAATTTAGGCAACGAGCTACATATTCCACTATGTCCTTCTCCATCCGCCTCCATCAATAGTGCTACCTAAAATCCTGATACATCTTTGCGGCACCTGGATGAATGGAGTACATCGAACTGTGAACCTCCTGGAGAATCAACTCACGCAAACGATCTATATTTGGCACACATAGTATGCCATGCATCAGTAATACACCATCATTCCCTAAAGGCCTCTCTACTACTGGTAGATATGCAAAACTGCCCAAACTCTCTGCCTTGAAACTCAAGGCATCGGCCACCACATTGGCCTTCCTAGGATGATAGAGGATGATTATGTCATAATCCTTAAGCAACTCTTACCATCTCCGCTGCCGTAGGTTAAGATCCTTCTGTTTTAACAGATGTTGTAGACTCCGGTGATCGGTGAAAACCTCATAAGGGACACCATACAATTAGTGATGCCAGATCTTCAAGGCATGAATAATAGCTGCTAACTCAAGGTTTTGGACAAGATAATTATTCTCATGGACCTTCAACTGCCTAGACGCGTAGGCAATCACCCTACTATCCTGCATCAACACTGTGCTGAGACCAATGCGCGAAGCATCACAATATACCATATAGGACCATGATCCAGTAAGCAACATTAATACTGGGGTTGTATTCAAAGCAGTCCTTAGCTTTTCAAAGCTCTCCTCACACTCATTTGTCCACCTGAACGGACCCTTCTAGGTCAATTTGGTCATCGGTGCTGCAATAGATGAGAAAACCTCTACAAATCAATGGTAATACCCCGCCAAGCCAAGAAAACTCCGGATCTCTGTAGCTAAGGAAGTTCTAGGCCAACTCTGCATTGTTTCAATCTTCTTCGGGTCTACCTTGATCCCCTCACTCGATACCATATGACCCAAAAATTCCACTGAATCTAGCCAGAATTCACACTTCAAATATTTTGCATATAACTTCTTCTCCCTCAAGGTCTGAAGCACAGTCCTCAGGTGCTATGCATGATTCTCCCGACTCCAGGAGTACACCAAAATGTCGTCAATAAACGTAATGATGAAAAAGTTAAGATAGGGCAGAAATACATTGTTCAGCAAGTGCATGAATGTTGCTGGGGAAAAATAAGATTACACATAGGAATAAGTGGAGCCTGGATCAAATAAGACCGATGTATCTCTATGACAGACCGAAACAATACTTGTGATAACTGAATCTGATGCAACTACCTCCATCCTAGCAGGAAGGGCATAATATATGGCTTGGCCTCCCCCTCTAGGGCGACCTCCACTTGTCTGACCTCCACCTCTAGCTGGTTGTGCAGGTAGGGTGGTAGCTGGGGCTGTTACCATAACTTGAGGACCTAGTGGAGCATGCGGTTCTTGAGTAGTCTGTGGAGGTGCACCCCTCCTAAATCTGGGGCAATCTCTCACCAAATGGCGAGTGTCACCACAGTCAAAATAAGCTCTCAGATAACGTGGCTCTTGTGACTAGCTCGGGCCTAATCGACTGGACTGACCACTGGAAGCACCCCGTACAGGAGGTATACTAGACACTGGCGGTGCATAATAAGGATCCTGGGGCCTAGTAGCGGCCGTAGCACTGTTGGCGGCTGGAAGTGCTGAATGAACAGGGTGACCCATATAACCTCTGCCCTGACGAGCTGTAGTTGGGGCACGAGTACCATTGTAAGTGCCAGACTCTCGAGACCTCTTGTCCTCGCTCTCTTCTTTATCCCGAGTTAGCATACCCTCTAACCGCCTAGCAATCCATACTACCTGCTGGTACGCAATATCCATCTCCAACTCTCGGGCCATGCCCAATCTGATACTGGGTTGAGACCCTCAATAAACTGACAAACACACTCTCGAACAGTAGCAACCAAGGCTGGTGCATGCCTGGCCAAATCACTAAATCGGACCGCATACTCTGACACGATCATAGCACCCTGGCGCAAATGCTCAAACTCTATGCGCCAAGCATCCCTGATACACTGGGGAACATACTCCTTCAAAAATATAACTGAGAACTGAGTCCAAGTAAGTGAAGCTACCTCAGTCAGACTATTTAACTCGTATGCATGCCACCACTGATAGGTCGCTCCTCTAAGCTGGGATGTAGTAAAAGACACCTCACTAGTCTCTGCAACACCCATAGAACGGAAGATATGGTGGCACTCCTCAAGTAAACCCTGGCATCCTCTGACTCCAAGCTACTGAAAGTAGGAGGTTGGTACTTCTTGTAACTCTCGAGTCTGAGTTGCTCCGCCTCAGAAACGGCTAAGCTGGGATGTAGTGAAAGACACCCCACTAGTCTCTGCAACACCCATAGTACGGAGGATACGGTGGCACTCCTCAAGAAAACCCTGGCATCCTCTGACGCCAAGCTACTGAAAGTAGGAGGGTGGTACTTCTTGTACCTCTCGAGTCAGAGCTTCTCCTTCTCAGAAACGGCTGCCCTAACCTCGGGCTAAACTGGGGCTACCACCTGTATCCATATGATCTCTGGATCCTGGTCTGCCTGAACCCGTTGCTCTGGAGTACCAGCGATGGGAGTCTGTGCTCCTCCCCGGCCTGAGATGTGGCAGGAGCAAGTGGTATCAATCCTGCCTAAGCCAAGGTGCTGAACATGCTGAGGAACTGGGCTAGAGTCTCCATGAGGGCTAGTACAGTAATAGGCATCTCAAGTGCATGACCTCCAGCTGGAGCTACTGGTAGCTCCTCTGTAGAAGCTCGTGCGGGTGCCCTGGCTACGCCACATGGACGTCATCTACCTTTACCCCGACCCTGGCCTCTCGCGGCTCTAGCAGGGGGCGTAGGTGTCTGGTCATCTGATCCAGCTGTGCGTGTCCTCACCATCTGTGAGAGAATAGAAAGACAGAAATTTAGAATTCGAGGTCAAAATCCCCCACGATAAGGAATCAAAGAAGTGAAGCTTTTCCTAACAGTTCCATAGCCTCCCAAAGATAAGTACAGATGTCTTTGTACTGATCCGCGAGACTCTACTAAATCTGCTTGTGACTCATAACACCTATGAACCTAGTGCTCTGATACCAACTTGTCACGACCCCAATCTTCCTTCATAGGATGTCGTGATGGCACCTAGTCTCTAAGACTAGGTAAGCCTAACAATTATGCGGAATAATGGAAATATAAAACTGAAGCTCAATCTCAACATGTAACATAAATCAAACTGTGATTCATAATAAATACATCTCCCAAAACCTAGTAGAAATAAGTCACAAGCTCCTAAGAGAATATACTCAGTAACTTTATACATCAAAGTCTAAAGAGAATAAGGGGAAACAACATAATAAGGAAAGAAGGGGACTCCAAAGTCTGCGGATGCTGGCAGATGTACCTAAAAGTTTCCACGCACGTTCCACCTCACTGATAGCTGGGCTGGTAGGAAAAACCCAGCTCTGTACAAAATGATGTTTAGATAATAGTATGAGTACGCCATAACGGTACCCAATAAATGCCAAGCTTAACCTCGGTAGAGTAGTGACTAGGTCAAATCAGGGCCTTACTAGTTTAAAAGATTAGCAAGGCAGAAGATACAATAATATTTTGAAATGACTGAGAATTTAAACAATAAAAAGTTTCAGAAAATATCAGCACAGTAAATGGAGATAAACAACAGGAGCACTCCTGAGGTACCGCCTCTTAGTCCCAAATATAAATATGCAAGACAGAGGGATCTCCCGCGAAACTGCCTCGTAGTCCCAAAGTAAATATGCAGTACAGGGGGATCTCCAGAGGAACTACCTCGTAGTCCGAAAGTAAATATGAAGTACAAAGGGATCTCCCGAGGAACCTCCTCGTAGTCCCAAAGTAAATATGTTGTACATGGGATCTCCCAAGGAACTGCATCGTAGCCCAAAGTAATTATGCAGCAGATAACAGAAGGAACAACGAGTTTACAGCAAGAATCTTACAGTTAAAGATTTAATTCAAACCAAGGAAAGCAGGAAATTCAACTAAGCATGCTGCACAAATTGCAAGTAAGAGTTAAGGCATGTAGACATGCGGTACTAGGCTAAACATGATCACTACATATGCTAAGGCAACTCAGTTAAGGAATTTAAAAGAAGACAACTCAGTAAGAACCAAAATTTCCATAATTAGCCTGTGTATGCACTCGTTACCTCGCGTACACGGTGCTCACGTATCACATATTGTTACAATATTATCAAATCCTAAGTAGATTCCCCCCCTCCCCCCACAAGGTTAGACAAGTCACTTTCCTCAAATCTCGCTCAATCAATCGATAAGAATAGCTTTCCCTCGACTTTCCGATTTCGAATGGCCCAAATCTAGCCAAATTCAATTACATATCATAAATACAACTATAAAAATTAATTTAAGTCATAAATCTACGACTTTAGCAAAGAATCAAAAAATCGCACCAACGGTCGACCAGGGCCCACATCTCGGAATCAAGTAAAAGTCACAAAATACGAACACCCATTAGACCACGAGTTCACCCATACCAAAATTTCTCAAATCCGATATCAAAATCTCAATCAAAATCCAAAAATTCGGTTGAAGAACTTTCCAACTTTTTCCCAAAATTTCTCAACCCAAATCCTTAATTAAATAAATAAATTAACGATAGATTAGTGGAATATAGTTGAAAATGAATTAAGAATCATTACCCAATAGTTTCCTCTGAAAATCCTTCAAATTGTCACCTCAATCCGAGCTCTCAAAGTCCCTAATTGAAAATGAGATCAAACCCTCGTAATTTCCCCTTTTCTGCCCAGTGATCTCACATCGGCGGACCCACAGTCGCATCTGCGATGCCATACCTACGGAATTTCCATTGCAAGTGTGAACATGACTTAATACACATGGGTCCGCTTTTGCGATCAATTGGCCACACCTACAACTGCGCGCCTGTGGACCTAGCCCGATTCTGCAGACTCCTCACCCAGATCATTCTCCGCTTCTACGATCACCCCTCCGCAGGAGCGGCTCCGCTTCTGGAGTCCTTATGTCGCATATGTGACCACTGACTACCTACACCAGGGCCGCATCTGTGACCTTCCTCTCGCACGTGCGTGTCTGCACCTACGGCCAACCTCACCGCACGTGCGATGACACCACAAGCTAGAAAGCTTCAGCAATTTCAACACAACTCCAAATAATCCGTTAACCTCCCCCCCCCCAGAAATCAACCCGAGGCCCCGGGGATCTCAACTAAACATACCAACAAGTCCTAAAACACCATACTAACTTAGGCAAGCCCTCAAATCATATCAAACAATAACAAAAACACAAATCGCACCCCAATTCAAGATTAATTAACTTTGAAACTTCAAACTTCTACAACTGATGCTGAAACCTATCAAATCACGTCTGATTGACCCCAAGTTCTGCACACAAGTCATATTTTACATTATGGACCTACTCCAACTTTTGAAATCATAATCTGACCTCGATAACAAAAAGTTCACTCCCGGTCAAACTTCCCAAAAATCATCAAATTTACCATCTTTCGCCAATTGACGTTAAAATGACCTACGAACCTCCAATTCAACATCCGAACACGCTCCTAAGACCAAAATCCCACTACGGAGCTATTGAAACTGATGAAACACCATTTTGGAGCCGTCTTCACTCAATTCAAACTATGGTCGATTCCTACGACTTAAACTTACATTTCAGGGACTATGTGTCCTATCTCACTCCAAAACCAAAAATAAATTCTCTTGACATGTTACACAAGCATAAAATGAAACAGATGAAACAATAAATAGGGAATCGGGACTAATACTCTCAAAACAACTAGCCGGTTCGTTACAAATTAAGTATAAGTAGTTGGCACCATATAAAGAAATTCTTAACTGAATATTTCTATTACTGTACTATTAGTGAAAATGCATTTGACCAAGAATTAGGTAAAAACCTATTCAATAAATTACCAGGAGTTTTAGGTAGAGAAATAGAAGACAAATGGTACAAAAGAGAAGGAGTAATACAAAATTCGAATGCAGAATAGTCAATAGGACATAAAATACAGCATGTGTGTGTGTGTGTGTGTGGACCCAAAATCCAAACCATCGTGATGGCACCTAACCCGACCCACTAGGTAAGCCAATTAACTATAAAACACAATATCATAATACTTATGTGAGTCAAAGATGAGATAACTAAATTTATTAACTCCCCGAGGACTGGTAGTACAAATCATGAGCAGGGGCGACCCAATGGTAAAGCAAGTCAAGCAATTGCTTGAGGCCCCACATCTGTGGGGTGGCCAAAATTTTTAATGTTAAATAGTTGTATGTGATAATTTTTCTTTTAAAAATATTTAGTATATCAAAGAAAAATTATATTTTTCATGAAAAAAAAAATTGGGACCGCTAGAGATATTGGGTTGACAATAGCACGGGCTAGCCAGGTTTCGAACTGGTAATTGAAAAATAGCTAGCATTTGCAAAGTCATTGAAAAATAGCCACTATTTTGCTGCAACACGGAAAGTTCCAGCATAATATACTGGAGATTGGTGCATCTGTGTATGAACTTCCAGCATATTATGCTGGAACTCCAACACACGGAAAGTTCCAGCATAATATACTAGAGATTGGAATACATGTGTATGAACTTCCATCATATTATGCTAGACCAGTATATTATACTGGAACTCCAGTATATTATGCTGGAAGCCTAGTATATTATACCGGAACTCCAGTATATTATGCTGGAATATTTTTTGGATTTTGAACAGTGTTTTCGTTCAGATTTATCTTTACATGAAAAGTGGCTAAATTTCAATTACTTTTGAAACTGTAGCCATTTTTCAATTACCACTTGTAAATCTAGCTATTTTAAAATTTCTCCCGATATTGGGAATAGGAATAGTTACTTTTGGGATTCACCCTGAGGTCTAAAGGCTATAAACTTTATGTGTGTATTCTTACCTCATTTATACACCATCATCATTATCACATGGCCTACATTAATTTTACCACTTTATTACTCTCTCTTCAAACCATATTTTACTTCAATCTTTTATATTTCTTTTGTCCTTTCTACACTCACAAGTTCATTGTCTCGTAAATCATTCTCTCAAATAAGATAGCAAAAAAGCAATTGCCAGAGGCGGATCGACAGTGTAAAATATGGTTCACGTGAACTCGTGGTCCTCGGGTTAAAGTATAGATATGATGTATATTATTTGTTGCAAATATATATATATATATATATATATATATATATATATATATATATATATATATATATATATATATATATATATATATATTTGATGGAACCCATGGTCAAAAGAGACCAAGTGGTGCACTGATTTTGGTCTCTTATTTCCAATAGCCTAAGGTCAAGGGATCAAATCCCCTACCAACTTTTTTGTTTAATTTTTTAAAAAAAAAAAGTAATGGTGCACCCATCCTCCGAAAATCCTAGATCTGCCTCTCACAATTGCCAACACTTTTTATTTCAAGCTTTCCCCATGTTAGATCTTTTTTTCTTAATTATATATTGTCTTTTTGTTTATTTATTAGAATTTTAATATATATATATATATATATATATATATATATATATATATATATATATATATATATATCAACAAGAAAATATGAATACGCATATTTAAAAACCAAAAAAGGAAGAGATAAAACTTTAATACTTTCCCAAAAACGAGTTATTGATAAATATTTAGCGAACTATAAAAATTTTGAATCAGACAATATGGAAGAATATATGGTAGATGAACAAATCACTAACAAAATTGAGCTAGACGATAATGAAATCCAAGAAGAAGAAGAAGTTGGTGAGAAATCTATCATAAATATTTCAGAAAATCAGAAAATTCTAAGAGAATGGAATAATATCCTAGAACATATATGATCCAAGTAAAAAGATCGATTATAAGCAAAATATTAATAATTTTGTATCTCAAAAATCTAGAAAAATAAATTTTAAATAAAATTTTACTAAATTATTTTTTGTAATACCGAAAATTTAAGACCCCTCGATGAAGTATGCTTTAGGCCCCAAATATCATCGGGCCACCCCTGATCATGAGCTTCTAAGATATAGAGTTTACAAAGTTGGTTTGAAATAAAATACACCATCTGTTTGAAATATACATGAACAGTTCTGAAATACTAAAGCTACCAAGATCAAGAGGCAGCTATGACACGGAACGCAGGTACATCTTCAGATCCAGCTCCTGTCGTACGCAGCTACATGAGCATCCAACATCTACACGCAAGGTGCAGAAGTGTAGTATGAGTACAACCGACCCCATGTACTCAATAAGTAACAAACCTAACCTTAGGTTGAAAGTAGTGATAAGCTGGGACAAGGGTTAAAGTCCAACTCCAATAACCAGCAACAGTTCATAACAATATAATAAAGATGGTACAAGAAATAACTCAACTGGTTCACAATTACAGAACATAGGCCTGCTTTTCAAGTATAACAGTAGATCCCAGATCTTTCGCCAAAAACCTCAAAAATATATGAAAATGTTTGAAAAACTGTGATTTTCCCAAAAACATTTCAACAATAAATAAGATATTTTATTTTCAGATAGCATGAGGAAAATGCATCTCTATGCCTACATGTCAATATACAGGTAAAATTATGAATGTCACCAAAACCGTGTAACATGAGAAAATGCATATCTATGCATGTATCTCAAGTATGCATGTCGAATGCAATGCATCTTAATGATGAACTCATGTACTCACACTCTCAGAGTGCTTAATCACTCAGTACTGTACGGGGCAGGTCTAGCCTAGGGAAGATCCATCCCTCAATATAAATGTATAGGGTAACTCTGTTACACCCCATATTTTCGTACGTGAAAGTACACCATAAATAAATTGATGAAAGCTCGGAAATGAGATGTTACATCCCGTATTTTTGTACGTTAAAATTTCGTCGTAAGTTAATCGACGTGAATTCAGGAATGAGGTTATTTTGAAATTATAAACATTATTCTATTTCAAACACGTGATGAGTAAATTCGTGAAAGAGAAAGGGTAAGCAAATCGAAGAAAAGAAATTTCGTCAACGTTTGACATTTTGGGATAAAATATGGTCCGAGTTATAATACCCGGTATTTATGGACTAGTACCATACAAGGTACCACATGACCATGATAGTAAGGTGTACAAAGTGTGTTAAAAGTGAGTAGTACTTTAAATAATTTGAGATAATTCCTAATTATGTGGATTATTGGGTAATGGGAGATTACCTAGTTAATTAAGAAATTGATTGGGTAATTAATAATATTTGGGGGAAGATTAGATAAATAATTAGGATATTTTGATTATCCTAATTCCCCCCCCCAACCCAAACGAGGTAGCCCACCATCCCAAAGTTATGACTCTTATATTGTGGTTGAAAGGTGGCTTATTTATGTAAATTGTGGGGCTTAGTCACCTAGCATGTGGGGCCCACCTAAAGTTAAGAATAACATTCCTAAGATCAAAATCATGTCCTAATCTCTTACGAAAGAGTTTAGCCAAGCTTTCCTTAAACAAGTAACGTTAAACCATTCTAATATGCATCTGCATATTATATATCATATAATCAACGCCCAAGACCTTCAACAATTCAAATTAACGTGTGATTTTGCAATTCTAAGGGAATACGGTGTAATCTTTCTCAAGAGAATCGACTCAGGTATGTTAAGGCTATTCCTTCTTTCTTTTGGCATGGTCCAAATGATACAAATTTAACGAGCAAAATACACAACTTCCATAAATGACTCTATTCATAGAAATACTAGAGGTGTCTATATTCTTGATTCCCCATGTGAATTATTATTATATCTTCTGTTCATGGGTCTCAGAAAAATACGTATTTGATAAAGTCTATCCGACAGGTATATTATTTTTATGACATTCTGAGAAATCTTATTAACGTATTTCTTATGCATTTCATGCATTTATACATATACATTGACCCATGACCAGATGGCATTATATACGCGTATATATGTATATGGGATATGGGAAAAGGTTACGGCGTTATATACGCACCACAACCTGATCAGCTTGTATACGGTGATGATTTGCGCACAGTGGCCGAAATGATATGATGGGATGCCCTCATAGGCTTGATGATGTTATGAATGCATATACCTATGCATGGTATGACATTTATACGCATATGCATGACATTATAAAAACAAAATGATTCACAGAGCTATGCAGACGTACATATCGAGTCTTTTACTCCATGTTTCTCTCATATCTATTACTTACTGATTTTTATTCCTTACATACTCGGTACATTATATGTATTAATGTCCCTTTTTCCTGGGGACACTACGTTTCATGCCCGCAGGTCTCGATAGATAGGTCGAGAGTCCTCCAAGTAGGCGATCAGCTCAGCGGAAGATGTTAGTACACTCTATTTGCTCCGGAGTTTCCTGTTTAGTCAGTACGATTTAGATGTGTATTGTTTGGTATGGCGGGGCTCTGTCCAAACCTTTATGACAATTATGTATTCTTTGAGGCTTGTAGACAGATGTCATGTACGTAAAAGATTACATGGCCTTGCCAGCCTATGTTCAGTGTACGAGTGATTATTTTGGTCTTAGAGGCCCATATGTCTTATGTATAAGTTGGTATTATATGTTGTACTCTACTTATCTCATGGCAGCCTCTCCGGCTCAGTTATCTATGATAGTATGATACGAAAAGATATGTTATGTTGGTACTCAGTTGAGTAAGGTATCGGGTGCCCGTCGCGGCCCATCGGTTTGGGTCGTGACAAACTCCATGCTCGGGAAAATCCATAACAAATGTGAATATATAGGGAACCTCCATGCCCAGGTAACTCTATCCCAACTATAATATCCACTGCACTAAGGGTCTCCTTCTGCCCAAGCGCTATAATAAGCCAGGTCCAGACATGAATAAATAAAAACATATTGCGGTGTGCGGCCCAATCCCATAAATATCACTCACAATCAGGACCTCGACCTCACTCGGTCATCAATCTCTTCAGTCTCTTAGGATCACAATGTCATGAAACCAGCCCAAAATTATGATATGAAGTATCAATAAATAACAACAGAGGCTGAGATATGATATGCAATGAATGAATATGACTGAGTACGAAATTACAATTGAAACATATAATTTGTAATGACCAGACCGGTCGTTTTATTTCTAGAACCCCGTTCTCCTAAATAAAACTCCTTGTATGTGCTTTTACTGTTTTATGACTTGCAGGGATGGTTAGTTCGGGATTTGGAAGGGTTCGGGTTGAAAAAGGCTAAGATTGAATTCGAATAATGTTTTGTGTAAACGACCTCAGAATTTGGATTTGATGGTTCCAATAGGTTCGTATGATGATTTCGAACTTGGGTGTATATTCAGATCGGGTTTTGGATGACCCGGGAGTGTTTCGGCGCCTAATAGGGAAAGTTGGCTCTTTGAAGGTTTAAAGCTCTTTAAGTTTGGGTTGGAGTAGATTTTGGTGTTATCGAGGTCCAATTGGAATTCCAAGACCGGGAATAGTCCCGTATGGTGATTTAAGACTTGTACACAAAATTTGGTATCGTTCTGAGTAGTCTAAGTATTTTTCGGCGTATCAGAGTTAGTTGGAAGAACTTGTAGTTCATATTTTGATTCAATTTGGTTTGGGGAATGATTCTTAGTTTCGTTGTTGTTTTATGCGTTCCGAGGGTGCGAGCTAGCCCGTTTTATGATTTCAAACTTGTCGGCATGTTTGGGCAGGGGGGAGAGTGTCAATCGGACTAGTCACGGACCAAGCTTGGACTTAGGGGCAGCAGCTGAAGCACCGGACTTTTGGTGTAATCGCACCTGCAGAGTGCTAGCCACATGTGCGAGCTCACAGAAGTGAACAAAAAGCCGCAGAAATGGCCTAGGAACCGCAGGTGCGGGTGGGCATGCGCACTGTCACGACCCAATTTCTCCCTCTGTGAACCGTCGTGACGACACCTAGTCTCTACGACTAGGTAAACCTAACACTATGCAGAAATGAAACAAAAACATGAATATTAACAACTAACAATAAGAAATATCTAATAAGCAACTGAATGTCGCTCGTCATATACAATTACACCTCTGGAAAAGTACAAAACAATTTCCCAAAACCCGGAATACCGTAAGTCACAAGCTACTAAGATGTCTTAACCGTTTTATACAGCATTTCTACAGAAAGAAGGAAAAATGAACATAGGGGAATAGAAGGGGACTCTGAGGATCTGCGGGCATGAGCAGATATACCTTGAAGTCTCCAATAAGAAGCAACGACTACAACTACTGATGAGGCTGGTAAGATGAACCTGGATCTGCACACGAAAAACATATGAAGGAAAGGGCGTGAGTACACCACAATGGTACCCAGTAAGTGCCAAGCCTAACCTTGGTCGAGTAGTGACGAGATCAGGTCCTGGCCCTACTGGTATAAATATAATGAAATAAGGCAGAATAAAAATATCATAGTAAAATAAATACGAAAAATCTAACTGGAGTAGAAACAAATGAAAGACAACAGCTCAGAATAGAGTGATAACAACAAGGGATCTCCTGAGATACCGTCTCGTAGTCCCAAATGTAAATGTGCAGGGGAATCTCCCAGAATACCGTTCCGTAGTCCCAAAATAAATATGCAAAACAGGGGGGGAATCTCACGGAATACCGTTCCATAGTCCCAAAATAAATATGCAGTACAGAGAGATCCCCGAAATACCGTTCCATAGTCCCAAAATAAATATCCAGTGCAATCAACCGAAATAACAATTCCAGCAGGAAATTCTACAGTATAGACTAAGTTCAAGTCAAGAAAAGCAGGGAATTTCACTAAACATGTTGCACAGAGTTTAAGTAGGCAGTTAAACAAGTAGGCATGCTATTCTAGTCTAAACAGGATAGTTACATATGCTAGTGTGTTTCAAATAAGGAGAAAACAAGTTATGACTTAGTGAAAATGGATTTTTGCAATAAATAGCCCGTGTAGATACTCGTCACCTCACGTCCACGGCGCTCATATATTAAACAATACCAAATCCTAAGGGGAGTTCCCCCACACAAGGTTAGGCAAGCCACTTACCTCGAACCAAGCTCAAATCAAATCTGAAATCACGCTCTTGCCACGAGTATCCAACTCCGAGTGGCCCAAATCTAATTAAATCAATTACATAACGTAATAGCTACAAGTAACTAATCTAGCTAATGAAATAGAAGCTAAGGAAAGAAAATAGAAAAATGCCCAAAAAGCCTCCCCTGGACCACGTCTCGAAATCGGGTAAAAGTCACAAATTATGAACACCCATTCGCTCACAAGATCACTCGTACCAAAATTATCCAAATCCAATGCCTAATTCCCACTCAAAACTCAGATTTTTGGTTGGGGACCTTTTCCCCCAATTCCCCAAATTTCCTCACTCAAATTCCTTAATTTAATGAAGAAAAACAACTATGGATTAATGACATATGATCAAAATATGATTAGGAATCGTTACCCACTGATTCCTTTGAAAAACGCTCGAAAACTCGCCTTCCTCCGAGCTCTCAATCAAATTTTGTGTTATAAAATTTCAACCCTCCAATCTGCCCTTTTCTGCCCAGCGATTATCGCACCTGCGGGCCAAGGATCACATCTTCGGTTCCGCACCTGCGAAATTCCCATCGCAGGTGCGGCTTTTCACTTAAGGTACCTCGTCCGCATATGCGATCAACAGGTCGCACCTGCGTGCACCTGCGGACCTTTTGTCCACTTCTGCGGTCCCAGACCGCTCCTACGGTTCCATCACTTACACATGTGGGCATCCCAGATGCGGAACACCCCTCGCACCTGCGATCCCAGACCTCCTTCCAATTCTGCTTCTATGGTTCCACAGCCTCTTCTGTGGCTTCGCACCTGCGGCCCAAAGTGCGTAGGTGCGGTGAAACCAGATACAGCAACATCAATAGATTCACCTAAGTCCAAATCAACCCGTTAAGCACCCGAAATTCACCCAAGACCCCCCCCCCCCAGACCTCAACCAAACATACCAACCAATCCTAAAATACCATACGAACTTAGTCAAGCCTTCAAATCACATTGAACAACATCACAACACGAAAAATGCACGGATTCAAGCCCAAGGAACTTTGAAATTTCCCAAATCTACAACCGACGTCGAAACATATCAAATCTCATCCAAATGACTTCAAATTTTACCCACAAGACAACAATGACACTGTAAACCTACTCCCACTTCCGGAATTCCATTCCGGGTCCGATATCAAAATTTCTACAGCCGGCCAAAATCGCCAAAATTCCAACTTTCGCCAATTCAAGCCTAAATCTACTATGGACCTCCAAAATACTATCCGGACACGCCCCTAAGTCCAAAATCACCTAATGGAGCTAACGGAATCGACGGAACTCCATTTCGGAGTCATCTTCACACAGTTCCGACTACGGTGCCAATCTTAAGGCTTAAACCTCCATTTAGGGACTAAGTGTCCCAAACACTTCCAAAAACCAAAATGAAACCTCCCGGCAAGTCACAATAGCAGAAAAAAATACGGGGGAAGCAGTTAAATAGGGGATCGAGACTATAACTCTCAAGACGACCGGCCGGGTCGTCACATCCTCCCCCTCTTAAAATAATCGTTTGTCCTCGAACGAGTATAGAGACATATCTGAAGCTGTGAAAAGATGAGGATAATGGTTGCGTATATCCTGCTCGGTCTACCAAGTCGCATCCTCGACCGGCTGACCCCACCACTGAACCTTTACTGATGCAATGTTCTTTGACCTCAGCTTCCGAACCTGCCTGTCTAAAATAGCCTTTGGCTTCTCAACATAGGATAGATCCTTGTCCAACTGGACTGAGCTAAAATTCAACACATGAGATGGATCGTCGTGATACCTCCGGAGCATCAAAACATGAAATACCGGATGAACTCCTACAAGGCTGGGAGGTAAGGCAAGCTCATAAGCAACCTCCCCAAATCACCGCAACACCTCAAATGGGCCAATAAACCTTGGGCTCAGCTTGCCCCTCTTTATGAACCTCATAACGCCCTTCATAGGTGAAACCCGAAGCAGGACCCGCTCTCTAACCATAAATGCAACATCCCGAACCTTCCGGTCTACATAGCTCTTTTGTCTAGACCCGGCTGCGTGAAGTCTGTCCTGAATCACCTTCACCTTCTCCAAGGCATCCTGAACCAAGTCCATACCCAATAATCTGTCCTCGCCCGGCTCGAACCAACCCACTGGGGACCGACACCGCCTACCATACAGAGCCTCATACGGTGTCATCTGAGTGCTGGACTGATAACTGTTGTTGTAGGCGAACTCCGCAAGTGGCAAGAACTAATCCCAAGAACCTCCAAACTCCACCACACACGCACGGAGTATATCCTCAGGAATCTAAATAGTGCGCTTGGACTGCCCGTCCGTCTGAGGGAGAAAATTTGTGCTCAACTCCACCCGAGTACCCAACTCCTACTGTATCGCTCTACAGAACCACGATGTAAACTGCGTGACCCAGTCAGAGATGATAGATACCGGTATGCTATGAAGTCTGACAATCTCACGAATGTAAATTCGAGCAAGCTGCTCGGAAGAATAGGTAGTCATCATTGGAATGAAATGAGCTGACTTGGTCAGCCTGTCTACAATCACCCAAACTACATCAAACTTTCGCTGAGTTCATGGGAGTCCAACAACGAAGTCCATAGTTATTCGCTCCCATTTCCACTCCGGAATCACTATCTTCTGAAGCAACCCACCCGGCCGCTGATGCTCATACTTCACTTGCTGGAAATTTAGACATATAGCCACATACTCTACTATGTCCTTCTTCATCCTCCTCCACCAATAATGCTGCCTCAGGTTCTGATATATCTTCGCGGCACCCGGATGAATGGAGTACCGCGAGCTATGAGCCTTCTGGAGAATCAACTCACGCAAACCGTCCACATTGGGTACACATAACCTGCCCTGCATCCTCAATACACCATCCTCCCCAAGAGTGACCTCCTTAGCATCGTTGTGCTGGATCGTGTCCTAAAGGACAAGCAGATGTGGGTCATCATACTGACGCTCCCTGATACGATCATAAAGAGAAGACCGAGAGACCACACAAGCCAATGCTCGACTCGGCTCAGAAATATCTAATCTCACAAACTGGCTGGCTAAGGCCTGAACATCCAACACCATGGGCCTCTCTGCTACTGGTAGATAAGCTAAAGTCCCCAAACTCTCTACCCGGCGACTTAAAGCATCGGCCACCACATTGGCCTTCCCCGGATGGTACAAAATGGTGATGTCATAATCCTTAAGCAGCTCTAACCATCTCCTCTTACGCAAATTAAGATCCTTCTGCTTGAACAGATGCTGCAAACTCCGGTGATCAATGTAGATCTCACAAGGAACACCGTATAAACAGTGCCTCCAAATCTTCAAGGCATGAACAATAGCTGCTAGCTTAAGGTCATGGACAGGATAGTTCTTTTCATGCACCTTCAGATGTCTGGACGCATAGGCAATCACCCTATGGTCTTGCATCAACACCGCGTCGAGGCCAACTCGCGACGCATCATAATAAACTATATAAGACCCCAAACCTGAAGGTAATACTAATACTGGAGTTGTAGTCAAAGTTGTCTTGAGCTTCTGAAAGCTCTCCTCACACTCCTTTATCTACCTAAACGGAGCACCCTTCTGGGTCAGCCTGGTCATAGGTGTTGTAATAGAAGAAAATCCCTCAACAAACCGATGGTAATACCCCGCCAACCCAAGAAAACTGATCTCTGTAGCTGAGGACGGTATGGGCCAACTCTGCACTGCTTCCACCTTCTTTGGATCCACCTTGATCACCTCACTCGACACAATATGACCCAAAAATTCCACGGCGTCTAACCAGAACTCACATTTTGAGAACTTTGCATACAACTTCTTTTCTCTCAAGGTCTGAAGCACTGTCCTCAGGGGTTGCTCATTATCCTCCGAAGTCCGAGAAATACACTAGAATGTCATCAATGAATATGATGATGAAAGAATCAATATAGGGCCGGAACACACTGTGCATCAAGTGCACAAAAGCTGTTGGGGCATTTGTCAGCCCAAAAGACATAACGAGAAACTCATAGTGACCATATCTGGTCCTGAAAGCAGTCTTTGGGATATCTAGCTCCTGAATCTTCAACTGATGATAGCCTGAACATAAGTCAATCTTGAAAAAAACTTTGGTACCCTGTAACTGATCAAATAGGTCATCAATACGAGGCAAAGGATACATGTTCTTCAATGTGACTTTGTTCAACTGGCGATAACCAATACACATACGCATAGAACCATCCTTTTTCTTCACAAATAAGGCAGGAGCACCCCAAGGTGACACACTGGGCCGAATGAAGCCCTCATCAAGCAACTTCTGCAACTACTCCTTCAACTCTTTCAACTCAGGAGGAGCCATACGGTATGGAGGAATAGAGATGGGCTGGGAGCCCAGCAATAAATCAATGCCGAAATTAATATCTCTGTCGGGCGGCATGCCCGAAAGATCAGTTGGGAATACATATGGATAGTCCCTCACTACTAGAACTAACTCAACTATAGGGGTATCAATACTGACATCTCTCACATAAGCTAGATACGCGTCACACCCCTTCTCAACCATTCGTTGAGCTTTAAGAAAGGAAATAACTCGGGTGGGAGTATACTCTAAGGTACCCCTCCACTCTAATCGCGGTAAGCCTGGCATAGCCAGCGTCACGATCTAAGTGTGACAATCAAGAATAGCATAATGGGGCGACAACTAGTCCATGCCCAAGATAACATCAAAATCTACCATACTGATTAATAATCAGTCAGCTCTGGTCTCAAAACCACAAAGAGAAACCAAACACGACTGATATATGCTGTCCACCATAAGAGAATCTCCCACAAAAGTAGACACATAAACAAGGGAACTCAAAGAATCCCGAGATACGCCCAAATATGGGGCAAAATAAGAGGACACATATGAATCCGTAGAGCCTGGGTCAAATAACACCGATGCATCTCTATGACAGACTGGAACAATACATGTAATGACAGAGTCGGAAGCAACTTCCTCTGTATAAGTCGGAAGAACATAATACCTGGCCTGGCCTCCCCCTCTAGGGAGACCTCAACCTCCCCGACCTCCACCTCGAGTTGACTGAGCAGATGGGGCAGTAGCTGGTGCTGGATTCATGGCTTGAGGACCCGATGGAGCACGTGGTAGCTGAGAAGTCTGTGGAGGTGCAACCTTCCTAAGTCTGGGGCAATCCCTCATCATATGGCGGGTGTCTCCACACTCAAAATAACCCCTCGGAGGGTGTGGATGTTGCGACTGACTCGGGCCAGGTATGCTTGACTAACTGCTAAAAGTACCCCGAGTAGGAGGCACACTAGCTACTGGCGGTGCATAATAAGGCTCCTGGGGCCTAGAAGGGGCTGGAACACCATTGGCAGCTGGAAAAGCTGAATGAATAGGGCGACCCACATAACCCCTACCATGGCGAGCTGCTGGGGCACGAGCTCCAGAATAAGAACCAGTCCCTCAAGACCTCTTGGCCTCTCTCTCCTCTCGGTCTCGGGCAAGCATGCCCTCCAATCTCCTAGCAATACTCACAACCTGCTAGTAAGGAATATCCATCTCCAGCTCCCTGACCATACTAATCCTGATATTGGGGTGGAGTCCCTCAATAAATCATTGAACCCTCTCTCGAACTGTGGCAACCAAGGCCGGTGCATGTCGGGCCAAATCACTGAAGCGGACTGCATACTCTAACACAGTCATAGCACCCTAGCGCAGCTGCTCAAACTTCGCGCGCCATGAGTCCTTGAGGCTCTGTGGGACATACTCTCTCAAAAATATGTTCGAGAACTGAGTCCATGTAAGTGAAGCTGCCTCATCCGGACTACTCAACTCATAAGCATGCCACCACTGATAGGCTGCTCCTCTAAGCTGGAAAGTGGTAAAAGAAACCCCACTCGTCTCCTCTACACCCATAGTACGGAGAATACGATGACACTCCTCCATAAAACCCTGAGCATCATCTATAGCTAATCCGCTAAATTTAGGTGGGTGGTACTTCTGGTGCCTCTCCAGTCTGAGTTGCTCCGCCTCAGAAGCGGTTGTCCTAGTCTCATGCTGAACCGGGGATACCGGCAGCATAAGAATGCACTCTGGGGCCTGATTAACCTGGACCCTCTGCTCAGGAGTGTGGGCTGCGGGAGTCTGTGCCCCTCCCCAAGCCTGAGATGTGGCAGGAGCTAACGGAATCAATCTAGCCTAAGCTAAGGTGATAAACATGCTGATGAACTGGGCTAGAGTCTCCTGGAGGGTTGGTGCAGCAATAGGAACCTTCGGTGCCTGCCCTCCAGTTGGAACTGCTGGGGGCTCCTCTGTCGCAGCTAGCGCGGGTGCTCTGGCTGCACCGCGTGGTCGTACTCTACCCCGGCCTCGGCCTCTGGCGGCTCTAGCAGGGGGCGCGGGTGCCTTGTCGTCAGATCCTCTGGTATGGGTCCTCACCATCTGTGAGAGAGAATAGAATAGTGATTTTTTGTTTTTTAGAATTTGATGCCAATAACTCACACAACAAGGAATCAAAGAAGTATATTTGTTCCTAACAGTTCCATAGCCTCCCGAAGATAAGTACAGACGTCTCTGTACCGATCCGCGAGACTCTAATAAACCGGCTTGTGACTCACGACTCATATAAACCTAGAGCTCTGATACCAACTTGTCACAACCCAATTTCTCCCTTTGTGAACTGTCGTGACGGTACCTTATCTCTACGACTAGGTAAGCCTAATACTTTGCGAAAATGAAATAAAAATATGAACATTAACTACTAACAGTAACAAATATCTAATAAGCAACTGAATGCCACTTGGCATATACAATTACACCTCTGAAAAAGTACAAAACAATTTCCCAAAACCCGGAATATCGTAAGTCACAAGCTACTAAGAAGTCTTAACCATTCTATACATCATTTCTATAGAAAGAAGGAAAAATGAACGTAGGGGAATAGAGGGGGACTCTGAGGATCTGCGGGCACGAGCAGATGTACTTTGAAGTCTCCAATAATCAGCAGCGACTACAACTAGTGATGAGGCTGGTAAGATAAACCTGGATCTGCACACGAAAAATATGTGCAGGAAAGGGCGTGAGTACACCATAACATTACCCAGTAAGTGCCAAGCCTAACCTCAGTCGAGTAGTGATGAGATCAGGTCAGGGCCCTACTAGTATAAATATAATGAAATAAGGCAGAATGAAAATATCACAATAAAATAAATACGGAAAATCTAACAGGAGTAGAAACAAATGAAAGACAATAGCTCAGAACACAATGATAACAACAGGGGATCTCACGAGATACCGTATCGTAGTCCCAAACGTAAATGTGCAGGGGGATCTCCAGGAATACCGTTCCGTAGTCCCAAAATAAATATTCAAAATAGGGGGGATCTCTCGGAATACCGTTCCATAGTCCCAAAATAAATATGCAGTACAGGGGGATCTCCCGGAATACCGTTCCGTAGTCCCAAAGTAAATATGCAGCGCAATCAACCAAAATAACTATTACAGCAGGAAATTCTACAATTTAGACTAAGTTCATGTCAAGGAAAGCAAGGAATTTCACTAAACATGCAGCACAGAGTTCAAGTAGGCATGCTATTCTAGTCTAAACAAGATAGTTACATATGCTAGTGTGTTTCAAATAAGGAGAAAACAAGTTATGACTTAGTGAAAACGGAGTTTTACAACAAATAGCATGTGTACGTACTAGTCACCTCACGTCCACGACGCTCATATATTAAACTACTACTAAATCCTAAGGGGAGTTCCCCCACACAAGTTTAGGCAAGCCACTTACCTCGAACCAAGCTCAAATCAAATCCAAAATCATGCTCTTGCCACGAGTATCCAACTCCGAGTGGCCAAAATCTAATCAAATCAATTACATAATGTAAATATAGCTAAACATAACTAATCTAGCTAATGAAATCAAAGCTAAGGCAAGAAAATTGAAAAACGCCCAAAATGCCTCCTCGGGCCCACGTCTTGGAATCGGGTAAAAGTCATAAATTATGAATACCCATTCGCTCACGAGATCACCCGTACCAAAATTATCCAAATCCGATGCCTAATTCCCACTCAAACTTCAGATTTTTGGTTGGGGAACTTTTCCCCCAATTCCCCAAATTTCCTCACTCAAATATCTTAATTTAATGAAGAAAAACAACTATGGATTAATGACATATGATCAAAATAGGATTAGGAATCGTTACCTACTGATTCCTCTGAAAAACTCTCGAAACTTTGCCATCCTCTGAGCTCTCAATTAAATTTTGTGTTATAAAATTTCAACCCTTGAATCTGGCCTTTTCTGCCCAGCGATTATCGCACCTGCGGGCCAAGGATCCCATCTGCTGTTCCGCACCTGCGGAATTCCTATCGCAGGTGCGGCTTTTCAATTAAGGTACCTCGTCCGCATCTGTGCTCAACAGGTCGCACCTGCGGACCTTTTGTCCGCTTCTATGGTCCCAGACCGCTGCTGCGGTTCCTTCACTCGCACATGCGGGCATTGCAGATGCGGAACACCCCTCGCACCTGCGATCCCATACCTCCTTCCTATTACTGCTTCTGCGGTTCCATAGCTGCTTCTACGGCACCGCACCTGTGGCCCAAAGTGCGCAGGTGCGGTGGCACCAAATACAACAACATCAGCAGTTTCACCTATGTCCAAATCAACCCGTTAAGCACTCGAAACTCACCCGAGGCCCTCCCCCCCTCCGGACCTCTACCAAACATATCAACCAATCCTAAAACACCATACGAACTTAGTCGAGCCTTCAAATTACATCGAACAACATCACAACACGAAAAATGCACGAATTCAAGCCCAAGGAACTTTGAAATTTCCCAAATCTACAACTGATGTCGAAACATATCAAATCTCGTCCGAATGACCTCAAATTTTACACACAAGTCAAAAATGACACTATGAACCTACTCCTACTTCTGGAATTCTATTCCGGGTCCGATATCAAAATTTCCACTGCCGGCCAAAATTGCCAAAATTCCAACTTTCTCCAATTCAAGCCTAAATCTACTATGGACCTCCAAAACACTATCCAGATACGCCCCTAAGTCCAAAATCACCTAATAGAGCTAACAGAAACGACAGAACTCTATTCCGGAGTCATTTTCACACAATTCTGACTACGATTCCAATCCTAAGGCTTAAATCTCCATTTATGGATTAATTGTCCCAAACATTGCCAAAAACCAAAATGAAACCTCCCGGCAAGTCACAATAGCATAAAATGATACGGGGGAAGTAGTTAAATAGGGGATCGGATCTATAACTCTCAAGACGACAGGCCGGGTTGTCACACGCACCTGCGATGACTTAATTCGTAGGTGTGGCGTGTGCGACGCGGGAGTGGACCCGCAGAAGCGGGATAGAGGTCCGCAGAAGCTGAAGTAGGCCACTGGGCAAGGGATGCATCTGCAATGACTTTTCTGCAGATGTAGAGCCGCAGAAGCGGCCAACCCTCGGCAGGTGTGAAAATCAATTTAATACGGGACTTATTTTGGGCTGATTTATTTCATTGCTTGGGTGATTCTTGGAGCTCTTAGAGAGGGGGTTTTCACCTAACACTTTGAGGTAAGTAATTTCTACACAATGTGAGTTAAATACATAGATTATGGGCAGATTTAACATCTAAATTAGTAAAATCATGTGTTTAGATGAAAAACTTAGGTTTTTGATAAAAATGGGATTTAACCACGAAAATGGTTATGGAATTTAGTAAAAATTATATATTTGAGTTCATGAGGTTGTGGGTAACAACTTTCTTCAAAAATGTACGGAATCCGGACACGTGGGCCCGGGAGTGATTTTTAGGAATTCTTCAATTAGGGTTGGGAAATCACTTTAATAGTTAGGATATGAACTTTTGAAGATGTATTGGCTATTTTATATAACATTTGACTTAGTTTCGAGTCGTTTGGAACCGAGTTGAGGGTTTAAAGCACAATTGTGGACCGGCAAGTAAGCTTTGAGACGAGGTAAGTCTCTTTTCTAACCTTGTAAGAGGAAATTAACCCCATAGGTAAATTGAAATAATATGTGCTTCTATTTTTGGGGGCTATGTACGCACGAGGTGACGAGAGTCCATACGTAGCTACTAAGTATGCTTATGTCCGGGTAGTCTAGGACCCAAATCATGTTATACTTGCGGTCTTTGCACTCTACCTGCTAATTTAATTGTTTAAAACATATTGGAACTTGATAAAGGAATTTTAAAAGGTAAAATTTCATTTACTTGAATATTGGACGGGTTAGTTGACCGTTAATGAGCATTGGTGTTTCTTTGAATGATAGCCTATTAATAAACTTTGAATCGGTTGTTTATAAGGTATTTTCTCCTCTTGTGGAGTAGGCCGAACACTTCGGTAATAAAATAGATGCACCTATTTTTTGTGTCGTTCGACCCTCGGCGGTGCACAGTGTATATATTTGTATGTCGGATCGGGCCGTACGACCTCGACATAATTCGTGCATAATAATTCTTGGAGCGCAATTATAATTGATATTGTTCCATTGGCTTGAGAGATTATTTTGTAAATTGATGGGAATTAATTTGGCATTTACTATTAGTGAAAGAATTGATCTTTTATTTCTTGTTATTGAGATTTCATTGTATTTATATAGTCAATGCTTAGTTATAATTTCAGTATTTTATTGTTGGCCCATAATAAGTGTCGAAGTCGACCCCTCGTCACTACTTCTTCGATGTTAGACTAGATACTTACTGGGTGCATATTGTATATGTACTCACGCTACACTTCTGCACTAATCGTACGGGATCTGAGGCAGGTGCATCTGGTTATCAGTCCGGTGCGCATCTTTGACTTCCTCGAGACTTAGCGATGAGCTGCCTTCCGAACCCGTTCTGCAGCACCCGGAGTCTTCCTTTTGCTTTTAATTTCTATCTATTTCACTTCACACAGTAGTGTAGTAGTATTTTGTATATTCTACTAGTAGCTCATACACTTGTGACACCAGGTCTTGGAGATCATGCTAGTAGTCACTTGATGATTTTTGATTATTTACTTCGTTTCATTAGCTCTTGAAATCGGTTAACTCTCATTTTATTAAATTTTCACATCTTATCTATTCAATAATTATGGATTAACTATTTCTAAATTGTTAAAAGAAACAATCACATGGTTAGTTCACTGTTGGCTTGCTTAGCGGTAACGTTGGGCGCAATCACGGCCTATGGGAGAAATTGGGTCGTGACAACATGGTATCAGAGCACTAAGTTCACGTAGGTCTCACAAGTTATGAGCAGGCCTATTAGAGTCTTGCGGATCGGTACGGAGACGTTCGTACTTATCTTCGAGAGGTTATAGGGTGTTAGGAAACTACTCTTTCTTCATCTCCTATCGTGCAGTTGATGTTATACTAAGTATCTTTCTCTTATTCTCTCACAAATGGTGAAAACGCGCACGGCGGATGTTCCAGACCTGAGAGAAACTGATCCCCCTATTTCTAGAGGCCGAGGCAGAGGTCGGGGGAGGGCACCGGCCCGAGGTAGGGGACGAGGACGTCCTAGAGTTTCCCCAGCCATGCCACCAGCGGATCCGGTAGAGGATCCCATTATTGAGGAGCAGGGCGAGGTGCCTGCAGCAGAGCCAGCCCTGGTAGATTTCATGTCAGCACCGGGCTTCCAGGAGGTCATTGGACATATGCTACGGTTCATGGATACTATTGACATGCCCCAAACTCGGGTAGCGCGATCGGCGCTCAACCGAGTGAACCTGGCCGAGAAAGCCAATTAGATTTCCTTCTAGCAGAACTCATCCATGAATAAGGATAATACATATTTTTGTTAATTAGTGAATAAGGTGATTATGTCTACAATACCAATTCATTACCATTAGTTACTCTATTAATAAGTCTGAAAACACACACACACACACCTGCATGGTTCAAAGTGGAACAAGTGATTTAATCACAACACAAGTTGTTTAACATTCCCAACACCCATACACAACCCATACTTAGTCTACAGAGCCTCAAAGAATACCAAAGAGTACAATGATAGTGCCGGCAACAAGGCTTCTGCTATACCTCAAAACACGATAACACCTACGAAACAAACGACGCATAACCCCGAAATGAAATGGGGCTCACCAAGTCATCTGGGAAGAATGAGCACCGCTAGCACTGGTCAATATCCTCCGGTGTGGAACCACCTGCATCCATTAAAGATGCAGCGCCCCGAAAAAAGGGAGTTTAGTACATGTCGAATAGTGCTAGTATGCAAACCAAACAACAATTTAAGAATTTGAAAATACAATATGAATATGATGAACCAGGGCGACAATAGAATAGCATAATTACCCGTTTAAACCAAAGCAAGCTTATCAAGAGTTGTCATTAACATTTATAGAATTTAAGACGAGACCCCCTATAATTGTTTCCACACAAAGTGGCCATGCCGCATCACCCCAATGTGTGCGAGTAAAGGTGTAACCACAATACCAAAACTCTACTCAAGCGGCCCTGCCGCCTCACCCCAATGTATGCGGGTGGAGGTATAACCACAGTACCAACAACCCATACAAAGAGGCCATGCCGCCTCACCAAATGTATGCGGGTGGAAGTGCATCAACGATACCAATACCTACACAAAGTGGCCATGCCGCCTCACCCCAATATGTATATGTGGGTGTTGGTGCAACAACAATTCCAAAATCATACACAAAGCGGCATTGCCGCCTCACTCCAATGTATGTGGGTGGAGGTGTAATCCCAATCACAATCTCCTCACAATTTAGCATTATAATTTCCACATAAATCATGACTTGGAATCATAACATGTAGGTACCCAATCCATAGTTTGGAACACATCCTCAATTTATAATACAATGCGATAAGAGCATTTGAAACACGAATTAAACATATATCTTTGTCACAAAACTTATTCGGAATACTCGATTTATAATAAATATCTTGGAACTTACAAAGGTATTGAGGGTTCCAATTCTTATAGAAGAGTTTAGCCAGCATAACTCAAATTCGTTCCTTAATGATAATACAATGATCTACTACACTAAGAAACTTCAATCTACAATAACAACATCCAATTGGACCAATATTAGTAACAAATTCCATAATTTAGGCCATTTAGGCATTTTATCAAACACCTAGTAGGCATGAATCTCTACACCTCTTAACCATAGAATTAGTTCATCCAACTACTATCATTTACCAAAAATTTATCCCACCATTATTCTTAAACAATTCATAACTTCCAACATCACTTACATGACAATCCATCCACACCCAACCAACAAAATTCCATCAAATAATCGCATTTCAATCTCTATAATGGTTATGTATTTAAATTGGGAATGTATGGCTTACAATCACCATACCATAAGTTCCAATACTTAATTCATACTCATATTCCTATAATATATCCATACATGTAAGTCTAAGGGTGTAGGATTACCTTTTGGAAGAAATCTTGCAAAACCCTCCTTTGAGTTCTTGAAGAAATTTCTTGAAACTCTATGTATCTTATGGAGGATTCAGTTAGTTTTAGGGTGGAATTGATGGAATGAAACACCAAATTGGTAGGGATTACTCACCTTGAATATGGGGGAGTTAGAGGTCTTGAGAGAGTGGAGGAAAACCCCAAAGTTCGGCCAAGAAAAATGGGGTAAAATGAACCTCGAATGAGTATATAGCATTTCGGGCACCACAGGTGGCATCGGGGGGCTGCCCGTGGTGCTGGTTCCAGTACCTGAAAGAAATCCCTGCGCCAGAGATAGCGCCCTGCTCTACCCGGGGTGCTGGCGACGGGAAATTATTTTTCCGACACGGGAATGGGCATAACTCTCTCATACGATGTCTGAATTTGACAATTATTTTTGCTATGATTCCATAATTTCAATACGGATCTAATGCTTCAATCAAAACTGAATTTGGAACTCATTTGCTTAATGTGATACCACTTATACTCGATGAAACAACGTCATTGAAACACTTTTGATGTCACAATAATGCGGTTCCACTCCATAGGTCTCCTTTGATACTCGAATACGTTATTCCCGAATACCGTTGTTGCACTTTAAAATATTAAATCATTATAAAATTTTAACGGGGGCTTACAACTATGGCCCACGCCGATTTATTTCCAGCAGACCCAGCCACATATCAGGCTGGAGAAGGGCACAGACCCCTACTGCTAAGGCTCCTGGCATGCAGCTGCTGTATATCAGACCTCGGGCACACTACCCGTGGGTGGAGCCCAGCCAGTGGCAGCAGCCATACGTGAGCCCAGACCAGCTGCGGCTAGTAAGCCGCAGAAGCTATTGGACAGATGAACTAGGCTACATCCTCTTGTCTTTGGAGGTGAGCGACATAAGGATCCCCAAGACTTCATTGATCGGTACAGGGACAAACTGCACAACATGAGGATATTAGAGACCCACGGGGTGGATTTTACTACTTTCCAGCTGGAGGGTAGGGCCCGTAGATGGTTGCAGTCTCATCTTCTTGGCAGGCCAATAGGTTCTTCTCCCTTGACTTGGGATCAGCTTCCACACCTTTTATTGGATAGGTATATTCCACCCTCCTAGAGGGAAGAGTTACGATTTCAGTTTGAGCAGCTCCAGCAGGGTCAGATGTCAGTGACCGATAATGAGGCGTGATTTTCGAAGTTGTCTCGCCATGCACTTATGATACTTCCTACTGGGCATGGACTGGTTGTCTCCATATCACGCCATCCTTGATTTTTATGCCAAGACTATTACCTTGGCGATACAAGAGTTGTTTAGATTGGAGTGGAAGGGTTCATCGGTCAGCACACCTAGTCGGATTATCTCTTTTATGAAGGCTCGACACATGGTCGAGAATGGTTATTTGGCTTATCTAGATTATGTTCAGGACATTACCGCAGAGACTCCGGCAATTGATTCAGTACCCGTAGTTTGGGAGTTCTCCGATATGTTTCCTTCTGATCTTCCAGGCATGCCACCAGATCATGATATCGATTTCTGCATTGATTTGGCTCCAGATACCCAGTCTATATCTATCCCACTGTACCGTATGTCTCCAAAAGAGTTGAAGGAGTTGAAGGGACAGCTTGAGGAGTTGCTAGCAAATGGGTTCGTCAGGCCGAGTGTATCACCTTGGGGTACACCAGTGTTATTTGTGAAAAAGAAAGATGGGACTATGCGGATGTGCATTAATTACTGCCAGTTGAACAAAGTCACCATTAAAAACAAGTACTCGTTGCCACGTATTGATGATTTGTTTGACCAGTTGCAGGGTGCTAGGGTGTTCTCTAAGATTAACTTGAAATCAGGGTACCATCAGTTGAAGATTCGGGATTCGGATGTTCCGAAGACCACTTTCCAGACTAGATATGGCCATTATTAGTTTCTAGTGATGTCCTTTGGTTTGACCAATGCCCCAGCAGCGTTTATGGATTTGATGAACAGGGTGTACAGGCCATATATTGATTTGTTTGTCATTGTCTTCATTGATGACCTTTTGATCTACTCGCGCAGCATGGAGGAGCACGAGCAGCATTTAAGAGTGGTGCTTCAGACCTTGCGGGAGCAGAAGCTATATGATAAGTTCTCCAAGTGTGAGTTTTGACTATATTTTGTAGCATTCTTGGGGCATGTTGTATCAGGCGAGGGTATTAAGGTGGAACCTAAGAAGATTGAGGCAGTTCAGAGTTGGCCTCGTCCTACTACGGCGACTGAGATCAGGAGCTTCTTGGGGTTAGCAGGTTATTATCGCCAGTTTGTGGAGGGCTTCTCATCCATTTCAACACCTTTGACTAGATTTACCCAGAATGGTGCTCCGTTCCGTTAGTCCGATGATTGTGAGGCGAGCTTTCAAAAGCTCAAGATAACTTTAACGTTGCCTTCCGGTTCGGGGATGTATATTGTTTATTGCGACACTTCATGTGTTGGTTTGGCTTGTGTATTGATGCAGGAGGGCGAGTTATTACGTATGCTTCACGTCAGATGAAGCCTCATGAGAAGTATTACCCTGTACATAGTTTGGAGTTGGTCGTGATTGTTCATGCTCTTAAGATCTGGAGGAATTATCTTTATGGGGTGTCCTGTGAGGTTTACACCGATCATCGTAGTTTGCAGCATTTGTTCAAGAAGAGGGATCATAATTTGAGGCAACGTAGGTGGCTTGAGTTACTGAAAGATTATGATATACCATCCTTTATCATCCGGGCAAGGCGAATGTAGTTGCAGATGCCTTGAGCAGAAAAGCGGAGAGTATGGTCAATTTGGACTTCCTTTTAGCAGAGGAGAGGCCACTAGCCTTGGACATTAAATCCTTGGCTAACAGGCTTGTGAGGCTGGATGTTTAAGAGCTCGGCCGAGTTCTTGCATGTGTCGTTGCCCAGTCTTCACTATTTGAGCAGATCAAGGCTCGCCAGTTTGCTGATCTGCCCTTGTTGGTTCTCAAAGAGACGGTACTACAGGGTGGTTCCAAGGAGGTTACTATCAGCGAGGATGGTGTTTTGTGACTCCAGTGTCGTCTATGTGTTCCTAATGTTGATGGCTTGAGGGAGAGGATTCAAGAGAAGGCACACAGTTCTCGGTATTCTATTCATCCAGGTACTACGAAGATGTATCGCGACCTGAGGCAGCAT